>NC_085140.1:927500-1121798 GCF_024139115.2 Armigeres subalbatus
AAGTTCTAACTCTGTTCGCATATCACTCACTGATCTTGATCATGCGATCATGGATAGAGCTTACTAGGCCCTAGCAAATCAATCCTTCATCAAAATAAAAAAAAAAAACATTAAAAATCTTCTCCACATCTCATAGTCTATAAGTTCTAACTCTGTACGCATATCACTCACTGACCTTGGTCATGCGATCATGGATGAAGCTTACCAGGCCCTAGAAAATCAATCCTGCATCAAAATCAAAAAAATATTGAAAATCTTCTCCACATCTCATAATCTATAAGTTCTAACTGATCTTGGTCATGCGATCATGGTTAGAGCTTACCAGGCCCTAGAAAATCTATCCTGCATCAAAATCAAAAAAATATTGAAAATCTTCTCTACATCTCATAGTCTATAAGTTCTTACTGATATTGGTCATGCGATCATGGTTAGAGCTTACCAGGCCCTAGAAAATCAATCCTGCATCAAAATCACAAAAATATTGAAAATCTTCTCCACATCTCATAATCTATAAGTTCTAACTGATCTTGGTCATGCGATCATGGTTAGAGCTTACCAGGCCCTAGAAAATCAATCCTGCATCAAAATCAAAAAAATATTGAAAATCTTCTCTACATCTCATAGTCTATTAGTTCTTACTGATCTTGGTCATGCGATCATGGTTAGAGCTTACCAGGCCCTAGAAAATCAATCCTGCATCAAAATCAGAAAAAAAAACATTAAAAATCTTCTCCACATCTCATAGTCTATAAGTTCTAGCTCTGTTCGCATATCACTCACTGATCTTGGTCATGCGATCATGGATAGAGCTTACCAGGCCCTAGAAAATCAATCCTGCATCAAAATCAGAAAAATATTGAAAACCACATCTCATAATCTATAAGTTCTAACTGATCTTGGTCATGCGATCATGGTTAGAGCTTACCAGGCCCTAGAAAATCAATCCTGCATCAAAATCAAAAAAAATATTGAAAATCTTCTCTACATCTCATAGTCTATAAGTTCTTACTGATCTAGGTCATGCGATCATGGTTAGAGCTTACCAGGCCCTAGAAAATCAATCCTGCATCAAAATCAGAAAAATATTGAAAATCTTCTCCACATCTCATAATCTATAAGTTCTAACTGATCTTGGTCATGCGATCATGGTTAGAGCTTACCAGGCCCTAGAAAATCAATCCTGCATCAAAATCAAAAAAATATTGAAAATCTTCTCTACATCTCATATTCTATAAGTTCTTAATGATCTTGGTCATGCGATCATGGTTAGAGCATACCAGGCTCTAGAAAATCAATCCTGCATCAAATTCAGAAAAAAAAACATTAAAAATCTTCTCCACATCTCATAATCTATAAGTTCTAGCTCTGTTCGCATATCACTCACTGATCTTGGTCATGCGATCATGGATAGAGCTTACCAGGCCCTAGAAAATCAATCCTGCATCAAAATCAGAAAAATATTGAAAATCTTCTCCACATCTCATAATCTATAAGTTCTAACTGATCTTGGTCATGCGATCATGGTTAGAGCTTACCAGGCCCTAGAAAATCAATCCTGCATCAAAATCAGAAAAATATTGAAAATCTTCTCCACATCTCATAATCTATAAGTTCTAACTGATCTTGGTCATGCGATCATGGTTAGAGCTTACCAGGCCCTAGAAAATCAATCCTGCATCAAAATCAAAAAAATATTGAAAATTTTCTCTACATCTCATAGTCTATAAGTTCTTACTGATCTTGGTCATGCGATCATGGTTAGAGCTTACCAGGCCCTAGAAAATCAATTCTGCATCAAAATCAGAAAAATATTGAAAATCTTCTCCACATCTCATAATCTATAAATTCTAACTGATCTTGGTCATGCGATCATGGTTAGAGCTTACCAGGCCCTAGAAAATCAATCCTGCATCAAAATCAAAAAAAATATTGAAAATCTTCTCTACATCTCATAGTCTATAAGTTCTTACTGATCTTGGTCATGCGATCATGGTTAGAGCTTACCAGGCCCTAGAAAATCAATCCTGCATCAAAATCAGAAAAATATTGAAAATCTTCTCCACATCTCATAATCTATAAGTTCTAACTGATCTTGGTCATGCGATCATGGTTAGAGCTTACCAGGCCCTAGAAAATCAATCCTGCATCAAAATCAGAAAAATATTGAAAATCTTCTCCACATCTCATAATCTATAAGTTCTAACTGATCTTGGTCATGCGATCATGGTTAGAGCTTACCAGGCCCTAGAAAATCAATCCTGCATCAAAATCAAAAAAATATTGAAAATTTTCTCTACATCTCATAGTCTATAAGTTCTTACTGATCTTGGTCATGCGATCATGGTTAGAGCTTACCAGGCCCTAGAAAATCAATTCTGCATCAAAATCAGAAAAATATTGAAAATCTTCTCCACATCTCATAATCTATAAATTCTAACTGATCTTGGTCATGCGATCATGGTTAGAGCTTACCAGGCCCTAGAAAATCAATCCTGCATCAAAATCAAAAAAATATTGAAAATCTTCTCTACATCTCATAGTCTATAAGTTCTTACTGATCTTGGTCATGCGATCATGGTTAGAGCTTACCAGGCCCTAGAAAATCAATCCTGCATCAAAATCAGAAAAATATTGAAAATCTTCTCCACATCTCATAATCTATAAGTTCTAACTGATCTTGGTCATGCGATCATGGTTAGAGCTTACCAGGCCCTAGAAAATCAATCCTGCATCAAAATCAGAAAAATATTGAAAATCTTCTCCACATCTCATAATCTATAAGTTCTAACTGATCTTGGTCATGCGATCATGGTTAGAGCTTACCAGCCTCAGAAAATCAATCCTGCATCAAAATCAGAAAAAAAAAATCTTCTCCACATCTCATAGTCTATAAGTTATAGCTCTGTTCGCATATCACTCACTGATCTTGGTCATGCGATCATGGATAGAGCTTACCAGGCCCTAGAAAATCAATCCTGGATCAAAATCAAAAAAAAAAATATTGAAAATCTTCTCTACATCTCATAGTCTATAAGTGCTTACTGATCTTGGTCATGCGATCATGGTTAGAGCTTACCAGGCCCTAGAAAATCAATCCTGCAACAAAATCAGAAAAAAAACATTAAAAATCTTCTCCACATCTCATAGTCTATAAGTTCTAGCTCTGTTCACATATCACTCACTGATCTTGGTCATGCGATCATGGATAGAGCTTACCAGGCCCTAGAAAATCAATCCTGCATCAAAATCAGAAAATATTGAAAATCTTCTCCACATCTCATAATCTACACTACTAAAAATCCACACATATTTATTGGCAAAAATCCATAGATTTAACTTATGATGTATATCAGCGCACACATAATCATTCTCCACGCGAACTACTAATAAAATATATATCCAAATAAACTTTATGTGTGGTCTCGAATCAGCAATTATTTAATTTATGTGTGGTTCTATATCGATTATATTAGGGTGGAGCTATTGCAAAAATTTATAACGGCGACACATATATCTTATATAAATATTTTTGGCAGTGTATCATGGTCATGCGATCATGGATAGAGCTTACCAGGCCCTAGAAAATCAATCCTGCATCAAAATCAGAAGAATATTGAAAATCTTCTCCACATCTCATAATCTATAAGTTCTAACTGATCTTGGTCATGCGATCATGGTTAGAGCTTACCAGGCCCTAGAAAATCAATCCAGCATCAAAATCTCTTTAACAGAATTACAACAAACTCTTTAGCAACCTTATATTGCCTGTCAGTGCCAAATAAATATTCATCTTTTTGATAATAGTTTATTTTAAACATTTTGATAATAGTTTATTTTAAATTAAATTCATTTGTCAATATCATTCTTCAACAGCCCTGTATTGTAAGAATCAGAACAAAGTCTTCAACAGCCCTGTATTGTCACGTCACCCAGTTATATATTTTTTTTCTGCACCAACACCAAATAGAAGCAGAAACCGTGAAGTTTAGATAATAAAGGAACTTACATGAATAAGGCAACATCGAAGCAACGATCAAAGCACATTTTTTTTTCGTGCGTCAGTCGACAAAACCATAAAATGGCCACCGAGCGGAAACACATTTTATGACTTTCACCGACTTGGCCATTGTCGGATTTCATTTTTTCTTTTCTTCTTTAACAACACTAAAAAACACCATTTAGGAGAAATATATTTTATATTTTTTTTCAATTCTTTTTTTTTTACACTTTTCACACCCGTTCTCCATAACTATCGTCACAAAACTGAGCTACCTTCTTCTACCTCTATGATCAAGTCAAGCGAATTTCTCGCTCCGCTCAAATACCTTTGTTTCTCTGGGCTCTCTCTCTTGGAGTAACACTCTAATAACTTTTCAAACATAATAATATAAACAGAATTTTCAAACTTTTTCTTTTCGTGCATATCACGCTTTTTCATTATTATTTCCATTTCAATTAACTAATAACTGAATAATCTAAATTTCTATATTGTTATTCCAATCTATTTTTTTATATTATGTACTGTACTGATCTCTACACTTGGTTGAAGTAAAAAAAGCTTCCTCCAAAATTTATTGCGGAGACATATACTTTTTATTACATCAAAATGATCGTTGGAAAAATTCAAAACTTTTGTCAGTCGGGTTTTGCGAAATTCGGTTCCTTTGTGCCTCAAATCATTGGAGAGAGGTACTTAGAGGCGAAAATTTCAGTTGTACAATTTTTCAGTATTTAGAGCTTAATTCAAATTTGGGAAATAGTAGGTCCATGAAATTTTGTAGGAACATTCCTTAATAAATTCCAAAGAGATTGTCAGTTAGGATAAGCGAAATTCGTTCCCAGTTCCGAGTTATAGACATTTTAGTACGAAAATATAGCGCTCTACCGCGAGAGAGCTTCCCTCAGACCTTGGACACGTGGATTCTTTTTCGCAAATTTCATATCAATTTGTCCATTTCGAAACATATGCTGTGCATATGCACAGCCAAGATATTTAACAAAAAATGGTTTTCGTACGGCCGAGTTGCCGAATAATATGCAATTAATTGTAATCAAGTGTCGGTCTTTCACCGTCATTAGTCGTCTGAGTACACGCGACCGCTTACGTAAGGCAATCAAACTCATCAAATGCTTTAGCCAAGCAAGCCTATGGCACAGCAGAGTGCGATTGATTCGCATTCTATACCAGCCCGCCCAGCCCGTTGCTGAGGGGCATGGAGTGCGATCCTCTTGTTTAATAAACAATGTGCACTCGCTTGACTGTGGATATACACCAGTAAAGCACATGTGGAGATTTGACAAATCAAGCATCCGAAAGATATTCAATTTGCAATAAGAGAGCTAACCGCGGTGGAGGTTGGTACTAGGAATCTGATGGCTTTTCCGCAAACGTGACCTTTAAGTGGTTTTATTGTGTAGGGGTTATCACGCCTATCTAGAGAGTAGGAGGTTGAGGGTTCGAGTCCCTCCAAGACACGTGGATTATTTTTCGCAAATTTCATATCAATTTGTCCATTTCGAAACATATGTTGTGCATATGCACAGCCAAGATATTTAACAAAAAAATGGTTTTCGTACGGCCGAGTTGCCGAATAATATGCAATTAATTGTATCAATTGTATTTGGCCCATTATTCATTATACGATGAAACTGCAAGGTTTTTTTTACACTGGCAAATTCTTGCGAAGCTTTAAAAATTGTTTTAGAGGTGTATGAATAATATAAAGTTGTTAAGAAAATTATTATTAGTCTTCACTTGTCATAAGACGAGTTTGTACAATCCCATTGAATTCCACCATTTAATTGTATCTTGACAGATACGTCACAGACAAACAGACATAACACATTGAAAATTCACTCATCAAATTCGTCGTCGTACAAACACTAACGACATCTGCTGTTTTCACTTAGTTGGGCAAATCACGAACCAGATGGCGTTAGTGAACAAACGTCAAACTCGAGCAAATCCGATGCGCGCGCCACTTGTGACCGATTAGCCAACTAATGATTATTTAAAATAACCAGTAAAGCAGTGAACGATGAGAATTTCATGAGTGTTATGTCTGTTTGTCTGTGGATACGTATTTCGACCTCAACAGTAAGGGCGTTTTCAGTGTCTGGTACTTGACTCGACTCGAAGTCGAGTCAAGTACGAGACCGTCTTCGAAGACCGACTTCGAGTCGAGTCAAGTACGAGACACTGAAGACGGCCTTACTGTTGAGGTCGAAATACGTGTGGGACAAATGGGTTATACCAACCCTCGAATGAAGAAAAAACTTTTACAGTGTAACTTTTCCAGTGTATACAAGTCAGTTATTCTTCGATGTGAAAATGATCGCGTTCTGTTCAATTTGATGGCTACACAAAATAGTTAAATATACCGATTTTAATAGTTTTCGGGCGCAGTTTTATTTACTCCGACCTCTTCTCTTTACATGGGGGCTCAGCCGCGATGGAGTTTTAGTGAAATTTGTGCGAAAAAGTTGTAAAATCGGACATTAAAGTTGTGACGAAAGTGACGCGGAATAACAAAGATGGCTGATCCTGTGGTGGATTTGTGTGCCACATTTACGAGAGTCGGACTAGAGCGCGAGTGTAAAAACCGAGGCCTTCCGACGAGAGGCAACAAAGAGGAGTTGGCTAAGCGGATCGTTGATTATAACACCAACACACACGCAAACGACGGTCGTCAGAGCATCAACGACGAGGTGCACGACGGCAGCCATAGTGACGGTGACAATGATCCCTACGACGATAACGCAATGAAGACGTACGAGAAAAATGATGACATCGACGCGAACGACGACGCCGTCGATGGCAGCGACAATGGTACCTCCGACGATGTGGAAGTCCATGATGACGACGGAATAAACAGTAGCAACGATGATGGTGACGTTTTTCGTACAGCTTTGCATTCAACGCCGAAACCAGCGAAGAAAGCACACAAAACCTGCCGACCGTATTCTTTTCGTGACGTAGAGGAGAGCATTGAATCTTTTGGTGCTGAGGAAGGTCAAGACGTAAAACTGTGGATGCGCCAGTTCGAAGAAATGTCAGCTGAGGCTTACTGGAACGATGAGCAAAAGCTGATCATGTTGCGGAAGAAATTAACGGGAACGGCGAGGCGATTTGTGTTCACTCAACGCAATCTGAATACATTCGCAAAGTTAAAGAAAGCCTTAATTGTCGAGTTTGCCCCTCTCGTGAGAGCGTGTGACGTACATCGGCAATTGTCAGCAAGAAAGAAGAAGGCGTCTGAACCGATGAGAGACTACGTCTACGAGATGCAGCGGATTGCTTTGGCTATTGACCTGGACGAACCGAGTATCTGCGAATCCATCGTCGATGGTGTGACAGACGACGAATATCATCGCTCAATGCTGTACGAAGCGCATACCATCAAGCAGCTGAAAGATAAACTGATGACGTACGAGAAAACACAGGAGAAATCCAACAGAAGATACGACCCGATGACCGTTCATGCCAGCGACGAGAACGACGTGCACCGAAGGATGACAAGAAGAAGCCGAGATAGAAAGCGGAATCAAAGCGATACTGTTTCAATTGTGGCGACCCGACGCATGTTGCCAACGAGTGCCCACAGAAAGGAGAGGGCCCCAAATGCTTTTCGTGTAATGATTTCGGACATCTGTCGAAAGAGTGTGGCAAAAAGAGCGAAGACCGCAATGCTAAGAAGAAAAGTGCGAAAGTGAACACGTTCGAAAAAGTGATCAAATCACAGCCGGGCGTCAGTGTGAACCTACACGGTCGCGAGCTATATGCGATTGTTGATACAGGAAGTGACATCTCATTAATTCGAAAGGATTTGTGGTCTGATATTGAGAAGAGTGGATTTAAGTTATAACGGTCCAACCTAAAAGTCCGTGGTTATGGTGGGAAGGTGAAAACCGTGTGCGGGGAAGCGGTTTTAAACGCGCATGTTGACAATTAGGTTCTGCAGCATGACGTCACGAATGAATTCGGTCCTCGTCGAATGAACTTTTTTGACAGTTCAGTAGTACTTTCCACTGACTCCGACACGGTTCGAGTTCGTGATTGGTTGGCTGCCCTCGAGTCCAACGCGAAGTACTACTAATCAGTCATCAGTTTGAGGTTAGATACAGACGCTGCAGAACCTAATGACGAGTATAGCATACGTTTTTACGTCGTGCCGCTGAATGCAATCGATATGCAAGTGCTGATCGGTATGGATTTTCTCGGTGGTGTAAATTTCTCCATCACTCCCGGTGGTGTGCGCATCAAAAAGTATCCGATTGAAAAATTGGAAGAAGAGGACGAATTGAAGTGGATCGGACGAATTGAAGAGTTTAGTGAGAATGAGCTAATAACCCATTCAGGTTACGCCATTAATGACATAATAATTGGCGTTTCAGGGTAAATACGCTTTATGATGTCATTATTTACGTAATATTCCATACATTTTGCGCTGTCAAAAGATACCCGCTAAAAAGAGTCATAATATTTTCAATATTTTGGACATGTACATATTTTGGACAAGCCTGAGCTTCTTCGATCAATTTTAGATAATGTGTGGGATTTTTTTTATCGAAAGTATGATCATTGCATACTTTTACCTCAACTCTAGCGGCTCCTGATGAGAATTCACAAATCAACTATTATTTATCGTTAAAATTATCTAAAATGTAAAGCTTTCTACCAAAGTGCCTGCTAGACGCCAGTATGCAGGAGGACATGCATTATAGGACTCTTTGTAACATGGACCTGAAACACGTTTAAATTGGTTCAAACGGCAATCTTGAGGTCCTGCGGCCAAAGTTTGATTGTAATTGAGATACTAACATATTCCAATCGCTTAACATGAACTTGAGACGGATGAGAAAGGAGTGACCAAAATGAAGTTTTGTTTTTATGCATCGGACATTTATTGGTCACCCCATGTACAGTACATGGATGAACCATTAATTGCCAACTTTCAGGCTGTTTTCAATGATATCGATAAGATTGCGAAACAATGTTAATTTCTGGTTTAATCTATGTCAGTTAAACAAATAAATGCATTTAAATGAATGTGGATACGTGTAGGTAAGTCATACCATTGAGATCTGGTGGTGGCCATTTTTAAATAAGGAGAAAATGACTCTGTCCAAAATATATTCATTTTCCATGTCGAAATTGTATATTTGATGTCCAAAAAGAAAATATTTCAGTTCGCAGTATATCACAGTTTACACCTAGTAAACGTAATTTACTCAAAAATTGGGTAATGGAGTCACAAGACTAATCATAGGTTATGTATTTGGATGAACCTAGTGGTTTTCAATTGGTTTATACTATTCAATCTCGATGTATTTTCTAATGAATGTCCTGCGCTTGTCCAAGATACATCATTTACCCTATATATAAAGTAGAATAACCTTAAATAAAACATGGATTGGTAATGCATTAATTCATCCAAAATCCAGTTTAAATTATATCACATTCACACGATTCGATTTTGTTAGAAGCTGTATCATTGATTGTCGAGTAGAACGCAATGGTTCAGTTTCCATTTTTGAAAAAAAATTAAATTGCTGAGTTGCCCTTCATACATGGAGATACTGGTGGAAATACATTTTAGTTCGATAATTCATTTCATTTATTTAGTTAACATCTAAACAGATAACACTGAATCAACAATTTGACGCCACAATGCACGGTTCGAGGCCGCATCTCTCCATCCTCGGATACGCCCCACGCTCGCCAAGTCGTTCTGCACCTGGTCTGCCCATCTCGCTCGCTGCGCTCCACGCCGTCTCGTACCTGCCGGTTCGGAAGCGAACACCATCTTTGCAGGGTTGCTGTCCGGCATTCTTGCAACATGTCCTGCCCATCGTACCCTTCCGGCTTTAGCCACCTTCTGGATACTGGGTTCGCCGTAGAGTTGGGCGAGCTCATGGTTCATTCTTCGCCGCCACACACCGTCTTCTTGCACACCGCCAAAGATGGTCCTAAGCACCCGTCTCTCGAATACTCCGAGTGCTTGCAAGTCCTCCTCGAGCATTGTCCATGTTTCATGTCCGTAGAGGACAACCGGTCTTATGAGCGTCTTGTACATGACACATTTGGTGCGGTGGCGAATCTTTTTCGACCGCAGTTTCTTCTGGAGCCCGTAGTAGGCCCGACTTCCACAGATGATGCGCCTTCGTATTTCACGACTAACGTTGTTGTCAGCCGTTAGCAAGGATCCGAGGTAGACGAATTCCTCGACCACCTCGAAGGTATCCCCGTCTATCGTAACACTGCTTCCCAGGCGGGCCCTGTCGCGCTTGGTTCCGCCCACAAGCATGTACTTTGTCTTTGACGCATTCACCACCAGTCCAACTTTTGTTGCTTCACGTTTCAGGCGGGTGTACAGTTCTGCCACCTTTGCAAATGTTCGGCCGACAATGTCCATGTCATCCGCGAAGCAAATAAATTGACTGGATCTGTTGAAAATCGTACCCAGGCTGCTACACCCGGCTCTCCGCATGACACCTTCTAGCGCAATGTTGAACAACAGGCACGAAAGTCCATCACCTTGTCTTAGTCCCCGGCGCGTTTCGAACGAACTGGAGTGTTCGCCCGAAATCTTCACACAGTTTTGCACACCATCCACCGTTGCTTTGATCAGTCTGGTAAGCTTCCCGGGGAAGCTGTTCTCGTCCATAATTTTCCATAGCTCTACGCGGTCTATACTGTCGTATGCCGCCTTGTAATCAACGAACAGATGGTGCGTTGGGACCTGGTATTCACGGCATTTTTGAAGGATTTGCCGTACAGTAAAGATCTGGTCCGTTGTCGAGCGGCCGTCAACGAAGCCGGCTTGATAACTTCCCACGAACTCGTTCACTAATGGTGACAGACGACGGAAGATGATCTGGGATATCACTTTGTAGGCGGCATTAAGGATGGTGATCGCTCGAAAGTTCTCACACTCCAGTTTGTCGCCTTTCTTGTAGATGGGGCATATAACCCCTTCCACGTAGCTGTTCAGTTTCCCAGATTCTGACTATCAGTTTGTGCAGGCAAGTGGCCAGCTTTTCCGGTCCCATCTTGATGAGCTCAGCTCCGATACCATCCTTACCAGCTGCTTTATTGGTCTTTAGCTGTTGAATGGCATCCTTAACTTCCCTCATGGTGGGGGCTGGTTGGCTTCCATCGTCCGCTGAACTGACGTAGTCATCTACTCCGCTGCCTTGACTTTCACTGCCTGTACTCTCAGCGCCATTCAGATGTTCCTCGTAGTGCTGCTTCCACCTTTCGATCACCACACGTTCGTCCGTCAAGATGCTCCCATCCTTATCCCGGCACATTTCGGCTCGCGGCACGAAGCCTTTGCGGGATGCGTTGAGCTTCTGATAGAACTTGCGTGTATCTTGAGAACGGCACAGCTGTTCCATCTCCTCGCACTCCGCTTCTTCCAGGCGGCGTTTCTTCTCCTGAAAAAGGCGGGTCTGCTGTCTCCGCTTCCGTCTATAACGTTCCACGTTCTGCCGGGTACCTTGCTGCAGCGCGATCGCCCGCGCTGCGTCCTTCTCCTCCAGAATCTGTCTGCACTCTTCGTCGAACCAATCGTTCCGTCGACTTCGACCCATATACCCGACGTTGTTCTCCGCTGCGTCGTTAATGGCTGCTTTAACTGTACTCCAGCAGTCCTCAAGAGGAGCCCCATCGAGCTCACCCTCTTCCGGCAACGCTGCCTTGAGATGCTGCGCGTATGCAGTGGCGACATCAGGTTGCTTCAGTCGCTCTAGGTCGTACCGCGGCGGTCGTCGGTACCGAACATTGTTGATGACGGATAGTTTTGGGCGCAGTTTAACCATCACCAGATAGTGGTCAGAGTCGATGTTAGCGCCACGATATGTCCTGACGTCGATAATGTCGGAGAAGTGCCGTCCATCAATCAGAACGTGGTCGATTTGTGATTCTGTCTGCAGTGGTGATCTCCAGGTGTACCGATACGGGAGGCTGTATTGGAAGTAGGTGCTACGAATGGCCATATTCTTGGAGGCGGCGAAATCAATTAGTCGTAGGCCGTTTTCGTTCGTCAGCCGGTGAGCGCTGAACTTTCCAATAGTCGGTCTAAACTCCTCCTCTTGGCCAACCTGAGCGTTCAAATCTCCTATGATGATTTTGACGTCGTGGCTTGGGCAGCTGTCGTACTCACGTTCCAGCTGCGCGTAGAATGCGTCCTTATCATCATCAGTGCTTCCGGAGTGTGGGCTATGGACGTTGATTATGCTGAAGTTGAAGAACCGGCCTTTGATCCTCAACCTGCACATTCTTTCATTGATCGGCCACCACCCGATCACGCGCCTTTGCATATCGCCCATCACTATGAAAGCTGTTCCCAGCTCGTGTGTGTTGCCGCAGCTCTGGTAGATGGTATGATTACCTCTAAACGTTCGCACCATTGATCCCTTCCAACAAACCTCCTGTAGCGCTACGATGCCGAATCCACGGTCCTTAAGCACATCGGCGAGTATGCGTGTGCTCCCGATGAAGTTGAGAGATTTGCAGTTCCACGAACCGAGTTTCCAATCGCTAGTCCCTTTTCGTCGCAGTGGTCTTCGCCGATGGTTCCGGTCCGTACTCTCTTGTTGATTGTTCGTTGCTTATGATTTTTAAAGGCTGGCTTGCAGGGCCTGACACCAAACCCCCTAAATTTCCGGAGGACCATTCCTCCTTATTTCCGGTGGACCATGGTGCACAGTTTCTCTTAGAGTCCCTCGCTGGCACTCGGACGATGATCAGCCGCCCCTAACATGGAGAACAGACGCTGTTGTGAGCCGATCCTGACATGGAGAACAGACGCTCAATAAGATTTGCACCTCCGGAGAGGAGCAAACCCCCCCTTCTCTGTCAGCATACGACCATAGTTCCCACCGGGGTTGGTTACCCGATCTTCCCTAAGGTTGCTCGTATCCCGGCCAGCACCGCGGTAGGTAGGGATAGGAGTTGCTGGGTAAGAGGCTAAGGACCGCGAGATGGGGTCTATTTTATTCCTTCAGGTACGCGAAGTACCAATGGTACGCTTTACCCAGCATTTGCCGTGCCGTGTAGTTCGATAATATTTCTTGAAAATTGGTCCAATCGTCCTTTTTTTATTTATTTGTGAGAATTCCCAAAAGTATCGAAATTTTTCTATCAAATCTCCGTTCGATCAAAGTACAGAATCAAAATACTTTTTAAACTTAAAAATAAATTGAGGAATTGTCTGATTCCCCGAAGAACGGCGCACCCAACTAATGAATGTAGCTTCGCTCATTATCCTTAATGAGAGCTTCTAATATTCTTCGAAAATCCCTTTTCATAATTTTTTAAATATTTTTTTTTCGTAGAAACTTTGTTCAGAAAAAAATGTTCGATTGTCGCCACACAAATGCTTGATTTCGCAAATTAAATTTTAAAACTCTCCTTGAATTCAACCCTGTATTAGCGTGCAAATGAGTAAACATGGAAACGTCAAGATATATTATCTTGCTGCAGTCTGAACACCTCGTAATAATTGGATACCCTCTCACTTAACAAAGTCATAAATAGCCCAATCTGAATAGGCTATAACAGTGCCGTATCAGTATCAGTCGAATGTGAAGAAAGTCATCGATGACTATAAGCCGGAAGCGAGTGCGACCTCGAAAAATCCACTGGTGATCAAACTGAAGGACAATGCAGTGGTTCGTGACAATCCTCGTCGACTTGCTCCGTTAGAAAAAGAAGTGGTGCGTAATCAAATCCGCGAACGGCTTGAAAACGGCATCATCCAACCGTCTGACAGTGAATATGCCAGCACAGTAGTAGTGGTACCGAAGAAAGACGGCTCACGTCGTGTTTGTGTTGACTTTCGCGAAGTGAATAAAAAAGTTATACGCGATAACTTCCCAATGCCGAACGTTGAAGATCAGATCGATCAGCTAAGCAATGCTCGAGTGTACACTACGCTAGATTTGAAGAACTCCTACTTCCATGTGCCGATCGAGGAGAATAGCAGGAAGTACACTCCATTTGTAACCAGTGAAGGGCAGTATGAGTTTTTGCGTGCCCCGTTCGGTTTGTGCACAAGCGGAAGCGCGTTCGGACGATTTATCAGTGAGGTCCTTAAAGATTTGATAAATGATGGAACGGTAGTGGTGTTCCAAGACGGAGCAAGAAGGACTTGAACTTCTGAAGAAAGTGTTAAGTGTCGCCGCGAAAGGAGGATTGATTTTTAACTGGAAAAAGTGTGTATTTCTACAACGCCGGGTGGAATACATCGGCTATACTGTGTACGATGGCCGAGTGGAGCCGGCACCAGGGAAAATAGAGAAGGTGAAAAAGTTTCCTCTGCCGACAACTGTAAAGCAGCTGCAAAGTTTCTACGGGTTAGCAAGCTACTTTCGAAAGTTCGTGCCTTGCTTTGCTGACATCGCTCGTCCACTGTCCAACCTCTTGAAGAACGGAAGTAAATTTGATTTTGATGAAAAATCGGTAGCATCGTTCGACCAAATCAAGAGCATCCTAGCTAGCTACCCAGTCCTTCGAATTTTCAGAGCGGAAGCAGACACGGAGGTCCATACAGATGCCAGCAAGATGGCTTTAGCAGGTATTCTGATGCAGCGATCCGACGATGATGGTAAGTTACACCCATGCTACTATTACAGCCGTTTGACGACGCCAGCTGAACAAAATTACCACTCGTACGATTTGGAAGCCCTGGCAGTTATTGAATCTGTGAAAAAGTTCCGTTGTTATTTACTGGGTCAGAAGTTCAAGATAGTTACTGACTGCATGGGGTTTAAGGATTCTATGTTGAAGAAGAAGGTAAATCCTCGTGTCGACCGCTGGGCAGGTATTTTGGCGGAATTCGATTTTACGGTTGAACATCGGTCAGGTGACAAGATGCCTCACGTCGATGCGCTATCGCGAGCAAGAGTTTTGACGTTGTCTGCTTCGGTAAGCGCGAGGATGCAAGCGGCGCAGAATCACGACGATAGAGTGAAGGCGATCAAGATCGCCGTTGAGCAGGATGGATCAGCTGAAGGATATATCGTGACCAACGGTGTACTTTATAAAGAGATGGATGAAGGCCGACGCGTTTATGTACCAGAAGAAGACAAAGGAAAGGATAAAGACGGATTACTATATTCCTGCGATGGAGGAGAAAATTCAACGGTGCATTGCAGCGTGCATTCTCTGTATTGTTGGCGAGAAGAAAAGAGGGAAACCAGAAGGAGAATTGAACCGTTTGTTTGAGAAACTGCATATGTAACATTTTTGGCCAAAATGAGATTTTTATATATTCTGAATCCTGGTCCAAAAATACGTATTCTGGCAAAAAACACGAAAAAAAAAATTTTGTTTAGGAATGTATGAAAAAAATTTCGTTTGTTTGAAAAACTACATTTTTTTTATCTATTGCATTTATTTGACAGGCTCAGGCGTGTATAACACTTAACGGAGCCGAGATTCTTTTTGATATTTACAATTGATATCTTTATTATTTGCAGTTAGTACGAGGAAGGGACATAGACCAAGATACTCGTGGTGACTCAAGGTTAGATTACGTAATTTAAGGACGGACGGGGTTGGGATTTAGGTTTGAGGTATTTCAGCTGCTCATCCGGGTATTTGACATGGCTGGTGTAGCGTAGCGTCGTGCTCGAGGTATGGTTCTTCAGGGAGCATCTTCCGGATGGCCAGAGCTTCATAGTACACGGAACAATAAGACAGAGACAAGAAAAAAACTGAGAAAGGAAAAAAACGAGCAATGGGTAATGTTTTCAACATAACCGCGAGTAGACGTAGGACTTGTATAAACGTATTGTATTTACATTTAACTTCTAACTTTTGCATCTATGGAGTTTGATTATAGGTATTGATATTGGAAATGACTTGCTGCCATGCTTTGTAGAATTATTAGCAATTTGTTTATTCAGAACCTCTGGAAATAAAACTAATAATTAAATACATACTTAGAATTGCTTAGTTTCTAACTATTACCCCTTATTTTCTCAAGCAAATGTAGGTCATTTATATATTTTTTTATTAATGATAGTATTTGAAGTTTAAAAAATCTATTTATAAAATTTTCAGACCTGGAAAAAATGTGCTATTTTAGGGGAACTCCCGTTTCCAAACAAAGAAATACAGCACCAATTTCGTTGCTTCTTTTTGCTAACATGCGTACTTACGGCTGAAAAAATTCACAACCATCAGAAACAAGTCAAGGAGCAGTAACCCTACTAAAATAGAGGAGGTACTGCTAATACGTCAACGAAAAATTATTCAATGTTTTGATTCCAAACTCTACGTCAAGTTTATTAATACAATTTCTCAGAAAATGCAAAACAAATAATAAGATAAAGTTTATTTAAATATTCTATTGGAAATATTTTTTTGGGAACTTTTTTAAAACATTTACAAGTAATACAGCGAAATTTTCTAAGCTAAAATAAATATTAACACTATTGTTGATTGTGCATCTGTAATTGCTAATGCCTTTTGCAAACAAATGAAAGTAATTATTTTAATCAAATTTTTATTTTCATCAGTGTAGTTGATTTTGTTTGCTGGGGAATCAGAACTGTTATAGTATAACCATGTACGTGTCGTTTAGTACCAAGCACAACTTAACAAATGGCCAATCATATGACATGACTCGTACCCATCCCGGGATCATGTGGATTATGAAACCAATCACCTGGATGAGCAGACCAAACTCTCTAATTTTATTCTTCTTCATCCACCACCGCTGCCCTCGCTGCCTCAGCCATCATCGGCCTCTAGCCGTAAACTCCGAGCGATTCAATGGGCGATTGCATCCATCGCAACCGACCCCACTGCATCCGACCATCCTCAAGCACAGAATGACAAAAAAATGCGTCCACTTCTTTCATGCATATTCGCAGACCCACCGACAGTTCTACCGCTGGTGACTGCATGATGTCGCTGTGTAGGTAAACAGCAAACGAACGAACGAAACGAAAAAATGCGCGAGCAAAAAGCACGTCAGTACGCGCTGCTGTCACAAATTGTAATGACTCGCACACGGCAGACTCTGCTTCTTTTGTACACAAATAAAATCTTCCGATAGACCCGAAGGCCCCGTGACATACCGCATTCTGATGTCCGTGTTAGGAACGCACGGGATTGGTTACATATGAAATTTTTACTGGATTTGACAAGAATTGAAATTTTCAATAGCTTATCGTTAATAATCTTAAGTTTCAATGAAATACGCAAATTGCTGGAGAGTGTCCGAGTCGATTGATATATGAATCTTAAAAATCCATCGAAAGATAAAGGCGCTAGTAACGTTCAAAATCTTCCCTTCCAGCGTAACGCTCTCGATTTCCAAAAATCTAAATGACACCCAGTATAGTAAAGAAAGACGTAAGTCCTACGTCAAAATGGGGTATTAGACTTTGATGTCAGACGAGCAAAGAAAGGCATAGATGGCCTGCATATAAACCACATCGCGATCTCCCAAAACACCTCGAACTTCCCTGAAGGGTTGTTTACCTCGGGCCACAAGGGTATCCAATAGTTGCACTCTTGACGCGTCATTTTCCGTGCAAAACCAAACTACGTGATCGATGTCATCGTAACCGGCTCCGCACCTACATAGATTGCTATCAACCAGTTTAATCCTGTGGAGATGTGCGTTTAGTGAATAGTGATTAGACATAAGCCTCGACATCGCGTTGAGAAACTACATATGTCCACGTACTTTGAAGAGCAATTGTGGAATACTGCTTAGATTTTTTGCACTGAAAATGCCCCAGGGTGTTGAGTTTTGCCAAAAACTATTGATCTGTATTGAAGAAATCGAAAGATTCGGAGCAAATTTGTTCAGAAAACAGTTTTTTGTTGTTTTCTCGAAATAGTGTAAAATGGACTTATGCAGTTTCTCAAAAAAAATGATTCAATTACAACCCATTCCGAAAGGTGACGTTCCGATGGACACTTTGCACATCGATCATCTGGGTCCAATGCCGTCGACTCGGAAGTCGTATAATTACATACTGACTGTAATCGATGCTTTCTCTAAGTTTGTTTGGCTATTTGCCACCAAGTCGACAACAACCGAGGAAATCATAAAGAAGCTGCACATCATAACGGATATCTTCGGGAGACGAATCGTGTGCGACCGTGGAACGGCGTTTACGTCAACGCAGTTTAGTAAATTCTGTGACGAAGAAGGCATTGAATTGCACACAATCGTGACCGGTGTCCCGCGAGGAAATGGTCAAGTTGAGAGGGTGCACCGCATCATAATCCCTATGTTGACCAAGCTATCAGTAGCGAAGCCCGATGAATGGTTCAAGCACGTTAACCCAGTACAAAAATGCTTGAACAGCAGTTGGCAACGAGCAATACAAACGACCACGTTCCAGTTGATGTTGGGAGTAAAAATGCGAACAAAGGAGGATGAAGTCCTTCGTGAACTGCTCACTAAAGAGATACAATAACGGTTCGAGGAGGGGAGATCCGAACTAAGGAAAATGGCAAGCGAAAGCATACAGAAGATTCAGCAAGAGAATCGGAAGCACTACAATACTCGTCGTAAGCCGTTGAAAGGATATCGATAAACAACAACTGCTGGAGACTGTCTGAAGCCGTGGTCACTTCCGGGCCCGAAGTGAGGCCAGGAAAGGCCGTGTGGGACAAATTGGTTATACCAACCCTTGAATGAAGAAAAAACTTTTACAGTGTAACTTTTCCAGTGTACACTGAAAGAAAGGACATAGCAATGCGTACTAGAAATACTAGAATAAGAGATCGGCAAAGACGCCATCTTGTTTCCAATCGAACCGTCAAAAGCGGTTCCATTTCGACTTGTTTACTTTTTGCACCCATAAGAAGCAAGCAAAAAGTTCAAGTGCTGCCATTATCATTTTCGCGATTTCATGCATTTTCATACGTTGCCATTCCGACGGTTTTTCACTCCGCCGGTCTCTGGTTATAGGGTTGCTAATGCGTACCATATTGAGGGTAAAATCAAAAACATTTTACCACTTGATTTCGGTAGAACGCAACACATAATTGACACTACTGTGTTTGTAGTAAAATTTACCGTGTTGATCTCGCCAAGGTATTTCAGCTGATTTGACTATTGCAATAGTATGTTGTTGTCGGTTTTACTATGCCAGGCGGTGACATCAGCATGGTAAATTCAACCACGACATTTTCCCAAAAAATATTATCAGCGGTAGTACTCATCAAATATCAACAACAACATCATTGAAATAAACCATTTTATTAGGGAACAAATTTATGAAAATCAAACACAGCATTTATGTATTTGTTTTACCGGTTTACTTTGCTACGTTCCAGTTCCAGTGTTCCTCGCTTTGCTTCGATGATGAAGGGTGCTTCCGTTTGGTTGTCCTGATGTAGCTGGCGAATACAATTATGTTTTTGATTGAGTTGACAAAATTGATTATGTTTTTGGCTTTGTGGCGGCTAGATAGGTGGTTAATACTTACTGGTAAATATTTTAAATTAAAATTAGAAGCGCATCAGTCGAATAGCATATTAGATTTCCACTCTTTCCTCAAGTATCGTATGCATCGTTATTATCGCTATACGACCGACTTCCTATGTCCTTCTTGGAGGTGAGCAGGTTAGAGTATGGTAACTTGACCAGCGCTTGGATTATCGGTAGACCATATCGATCAGAACCAGTATCACCACCAAATCCTGTGATAGTAGGTTCTTGCATCACGGAGTATGATTCACATCCTAGAATTCGAATCAGCCTTTTTAAAACAAGAAAATATGTATGCGTGCATAAAAATCTTCAATGTAACACTTACCTTGTCATTTTAAATAATAAAATCATGAGTAATTTTCTCAAAAAAGTGGTTGAATAAAATCGTTGACGTTAAAACATGGCGAATAAAATTGCATTTTTTTGTTTCTTGATTTTCTAAATATAATTTCACCTATAACTATGGATTGGCATTGTTAAAATTGTGATGAAATAGTATTCCCAATAACAAAATACGTGGTCGATTCAAATATGGTTGACGGTGACTTACCGATTGTCATTCCATAGTATGGTAGACCGAATCATAGTAATCTCAAAGGTCTTTTGATATCAACATTACTATTTGGTGGCATGGTAAAGCTAAACAGATATCTGTTGGTGGATTTACCACAAGATTATTATCAGTGTATACAAGTCAGTTATTCTTCGATGTGAAAATGATCGCGTTCTGTTAAATTTGATGGCTACACAAAATAGTTAAATATACCGATTTTAAAAGTTTTCGGACAAGATACAATAAAGTGGTGGAATTCAATGAGATTGTACAAACTCGTCTTATGACAAGTGAAGACATTCCACTAAAAAGCTCAAAATAATTTTCTTAACAACTTTATATTATTCATACACCTCTAAAACAATTTTTAAAGCTTCGTAAGAATTTGCCAGCGTAAAACAAAACCTTGCAGTTTCATCGTATAATGAATAATGGGCCAAATACAATTGATACAAATAATTGCATATTAAGCCCTCTGTACACCTCCCGTGAACATGAACATGAACAAGAGGTGAGAAAGAGCGATAATTTCACAGTGAACATCGTCGTGGACAATCGAGTCTAGTTGGAAGTGTTGAATTATTGCCCACGAATGCAGGCAGCAAGTAAGTGTGCAGTAGTAAACGAAGAAAATAAAAATGAAACATATTGTCGCATATATGTATATAAAAGATATTTTAGTTACTAGATAAAGATTGTCGCTGTCG
The DNA here is from genome assembly GCF_024139115.2 of Armigeres subalbatus. Taxonomy (NCBI): domain Eukaryota; kingdom Metazoa; phylum Arthropoda; class Insecta; order Diptera; family Culicidae; genus Armigeres; species Armigeres subalbatus. Next base: position 948,233 of record NC_085140.1, read on the forward strand.
TCGCTGTCCGGAACATCTTTTGCTGGCGAGGATAGGGGAGCTAAATGTCAAAGAAGGAAAATCCATACGATTTGACAGGTATGTACCACACATGTTTCGGACAGCAGAACAAAGGGAACAGTAGCGACAATCTTTATCTAGTAACTAAAATATCTTTTATGTATATGAATTATTTGAGTGGGTAATCTACGGAACGATGTTGATCAAGTTGTTTAATTTTAATCATCTATTCTTTTCAATGTTCGGGAATTTTGTTATGAAAAGCCAGTAGGTACATATACTTAAAGATTTCTGAATGGCAAATTTTCAACTGTGCTACCAAATGTATACATTTTGCACCGTTCAAAGCTGAATTAACAAGTTCCGGTGATTAATTGACCTGAATCCAAATATTATCTTTCGACTGGTTCGCATCAAAGGAGTTCTGGCAAAACTACCCACGAAGCATGTAATTCACATGATTCATTCTGTTCCACACATTAATACAATAATGTTCAATTATGCAATTATAGTTAAGAAAATACGAATTTACGAAAAGAGAAGTAATTTCTTCTAATTTTCTATCTAGTGATTTCTATCCCATTTGAACGATTGATTTTGACATGTAGTAACAAGTTTAATTTGATGAGGAGTTATTTAATTTTTTTTTTTACTTTGCTAGATATAATTTTTGACTTTCTCTTGTTTAATACTTTTCTTCATCTCATTTTTTTTAAATTTATTATTCATTTGTTCGAATAGTGTTAATTAATGTTTGAATATTTGACTAGTTCGCCAATAAAACATCCCAATTTTTGCTCAAGTTTTAGTGTATAAAATTCAATTGATTACGTATCGTATATCCGTACCGTATTTAATTGTTGTGTTTACTATTGAAAGTCTTAATATGTATTCAATAATTTTTGCTGTGCTAAGATTTTGTTGATAGTCATTATCCAAATTATGTAAATTACTCACATAAACTGTTTCAAATAAACAACTTTATTGAATAAACACAAACATTCTGAATGATAATTATTATTAATATCTGTACCTCGTGGATGGTCATAACGCAAAGAGCATACGAGCATGTGTGTACCAAAAAACAAGGGCAGACAGACAGGCAGGATGAAAACGACAGAGAGACAAGCTACACATCTTGTTAGATTCTTCATTCTCCCTGAATTGCTGTGGTGGATATATGGCGTATATGGTGTATATATCAGAGAGGAGAGAAGTTTTCTCTGGTAAATCAGGTAAAAAAATTCCACGAAGCTCGTTCACGTTCGAATGGCAAAAGCATTCTGAAAATCTGTTCACCGTGAACGACAGAGACGATGCACAAGCATATCGGAAGCATATCAAATGATTCAGTGGTAGCAAAGCAGAAAAAGTATGCCAAGCATTTATAACTAATATAGCTAAGACTTTGAATAAACAAAAGAATTAATAAATAAATAAATGAATGACTTAAAATTAATGGGTTGATAAATTAAAAAAATGAACAATCGATTAAATTACAAAATTATTGATTTGAAAAACTAATAAATGGATATTTTTTTAGATTAATAAATTAAGAAATGAATGAATTTATAAATTATTGAATAAAAAAAAAATTGATAAAATAATCAAAAATAAAATAGTAAAATAATAAAAAATATTTCATAATAAGTTTATAAAGGCATGTTAATAAATTATTAAATTACCAAATTGATGAATAAACAAATTTATAAATGTATTAATCAATGAAATAATAAATTAATAAATTGATGAATAAAAAAAATGTTAAATTAATCAATTTATAATAAATAAATTACTAAACTGCCGCTGCAAGCATAACTGTCTAATATTTTCATGATTTGCTATCTATATGGAAAAGTTATGCTTTTATTAACAGTAAACTAATAAATTAAAAAGAAATTAATAAACTAATCACCAAAAATCTAATATATCAACAACAAAAAATGATAAATCAATAAATTTATTTTGAAACCTAGTAAATCAGTGACTCAATAAATAAGCGAATGAACAAATTATAATTAATGAACAATAATGATGGTGTTGTAAAAAATACACAAAAATAATTATATTTTTTCCTTCATTGCACACTAGGTAATCCGCTTTCAAAGGAGGAAAAAATAATAACTTTCTTTACGGACAACTTACAGAAGAGGTTAAGGGCTTATTCAAAAAGGAATTTTCCAAAGAATTTAAGAATCAAGGACGTGGAACACTTTTGTATGTAGTTATGAGGCTCGTTTTGCCCCAATGTCCCATACATCACGAGTTTACATATTTTTTGTCATTTTATCTTTAGGACATTGCTCTAAAATTGTGTTTATCTCTTCACTGTGGATCGACAGAAGGGCACTACATATATTTTGCTGGAAAAAGTTGAAAATAAAAAGTGTTTTTGGGGTAAAATAATCATCAAAGCGGATTTTTGTGAATTTATTTTTAATATAAAATAATCTTCTAAGCTTGTTGACCTCAAAAACCCCTTGAATCAATTTTTTCAATGCAATATACGAGTATTTGTTATTTTCATAGTATAATTGACAAATTATCATTAAATTAATATTACTCCATCATCTATTAACTCACAATTATTAAGCTATATAATTGCATAGAGGAATTTGGGCGAAAAGGCATGAGAAAAGAATATTACCGATCTCATCCTATCTATTGTCACATCGACTCTCAAATAATATGATAACTCTTGTCTAGTTGTGCGATCGGGTATGGTTTGGAAATGTTCGGCATCGGCTCTATCGAGAAGTATTTTAAAATCGTGTTTTATCCAATAAATCACAAAACAAAACATTTGCGAAATGATTTACTTCATTAGTTACTGTTTCGCAAACATTTATCAATGTCAGTACAACAATTTTGGACAATAATATCAACAATTATCTGTAAATATTTTTTATTTTTACAGAATACAAGGAAAATTTACATAAAATGCACTTTGTTGCCAGTTTGACCCCTAAATCCCTTAAATTTCTAACTATTACCATATTTAGTGCACCTCTATGGATCCACAGTGAAGAGATGAACACAATTTTAGAGAAATTTCCTAAAGATAAAATATTGAAAAAATATGAAAACTCGTGATATATGGAACATTGGGGCAAAACATGCTCAATATCTACATACAGAAGTGTTCCACGTCCAATGAAACAGCACTCACTGAACTTTTCTTGGAAAATTCTCTTTCGAATAAGCCCTTGATTTCTTCTGTAAATCGCTCGTAAAGAAACTTAAAAAAAAATTCCTCCTTCGAAATCGGATTTTCCCATTGTGCATTGGCTCTACATTCCACTGAAACTTGGCTTACCTTCTAGAGTAATAATTTGAAAGCTGTCAATCGCATAAGTATGTATGTGTGGCAAGTAAAATGGATACACTATACACTGGAAGGGAGCCGATAATGTTTCCAACCCGCAAACATTCTAGGCCGGACCGAGAATCGAACTCGCCATTTGTGTTGGGAATCCTACGCCTTTGCTCGCAAGGCTAACTGGAGACCCGTATAAATTAATATAATTTAATAAAAATAGAACACCAATAAAAAACCAAATCTTCCAGTCGTATTTCTTTTGTATATAACTATTACATTACATCAAATATAAATCATAAAAAAAATATGAATAAATACAATGGTTTCTAGTTAGCCTTGTTAGCAAAGGCGGAGTATTCTCGATTTTCGTTGCGGTCTAAAAGATTTTTTTCGGGTTTTCAGCAATCTCGACTCACTGGCCATAGCGTATCTTTGTACTTGCAACATAAGACACATATCCATGCAATGGACGGGTACAGAATAGAAACATCAAATAATAACTGTGGAAATGTTAATGAAATATTGAGTAAAGAAGCAGGCCAAGATTCAGTGGTAATATAGAGCCATTGAAGAGGTAGAAGAAGAAGAAAAAGAATGAATTAATTTTTTTTATGAATGAAGTAATCTATCTATGAAAATATAAATTTTTCGTTTGAATATACGAATGATTGAAGTAATAAAATAAAAAATATTTAAAAAGAAAAAATAATATTACCAAATAATAAAAAAGAAACACAATTCATTTATGAGAAACTACTGAGTTAGTTTCCTTCCGACCAAACCGATACGAGTGTTAAAATGAGCGACAGCGACACACAAAGCAGGAACCCACCGAAACCGATTCAACGAGAACAGTAAGCACTCTCGGTCGGTGTGAACTCCCAATCCAAATCAATCTATTCTCCTTGTATTTTTGAATTCACCACAGCTCCACGTTCATGTTCACCGTCGCGTTTACACTTGCGATGAGTTCACCGCAGATACGATTTCACGATGATTTCACAGGCATGACCGTGGAATGCTCATAAATCTGATATTATTGATGTTTTTCATGTTTTTATGCATCTCACTACTAAATGCAGCATCTGCCTTTCATTTCAACATGATTCCCTCACGATTTGAGTATGTATCAAGAAGTTATTATCAAAAAACAGTTTGTTCACGTTCACGTTCACGGGAGGTGTAAAATGCGCTTTATTCGGCAACTCGGCCGTACGAAAACCATTTTTTTGTTAAATATCTTGGCTGTGCATATGCACAGCATATGTTGCGAAATGGACAAATTGATATGAAATTTGCGAAAAAGAATCCACGTGTCTTGGAGGGACTCGAACCCTCAACCTCCTAGGGGCTGTCCATAAACCACGTAGACTCTTGAGGGGGAGGGAGGGGTTTCGAAAAAGTCTACGATAGTCTACGAAGGGAGACGGAGGGGGTATACCAAAAGTCTACGTGGACTTTTTGATTTTATGTTTTTTTAAAGCGATTTATACATCAGCTTCGTGCGAAGTTCACTTGTTTCATTTTTCTAGGATGTTCCGGTTTTTTTGCAAGACTTTACCGATATAATCTCTTGCATTTCTTCTTAAAAATTTAATGAATTTTACTAAAGTAAAAGTCTGAGCTACGGCTTAGAACTATCATAGATTTCACCAGGAAATTCTTCTGTGTTGTGCAGGAAAATTCTCCAAAGTATGCTATAAAAACTTTCGATTTTTTTTCAAAATCTTCACTTAGATTTTACTGCAGATTCCTACTAGAATTTCGATTTCGGTTTTCGGAAGGAACTTCTTTGCAAACTATGGAAATTATGTCGTACTTTAACGGATTTTTTTGGAATTTACAAAGGAAGCATTTTGGGATATCCAAGAAAAAGTCTTTGGAATGCCCAAAAGATATTCTTTGGAACTTGTAAAGGGAATTCTCCGAAATTTCCGCGAGAAACCCTTCAGAATATTCACTGGAGATTTTCTAGGAAGTCCCCGAAATTTTTTGCTGAATATCGGAAATTCTTCGGAATTTTCGCGAGAAATTCTTTGCCAATATAAGCAAAATTATTTGAAATGCCCGTGGAAAATTCTCCTTCTTAAATTTCAGTTCTTATGTAAATTCTTTGGAATTATAGATGGAAAATTTTCGAAATTTCTAAATAAATTGTTGAAAACTTCCACAAGAAATTATTTGAATTTCCCACCAAAAACAGTTTGAGTTTCCACAAAAAAAATATTTGCAATTTTTGTAAAAAAGTCTTTCTAATTTTCATGAAAATTTATTCGATTTTTTGCGAGAAGCTCACTGATGCCGATTACGAAAAGCCATGAACGCAACCCATTGCCAATAATACTTTTAGCAGCAGATATAGTAGCCACAGCTTGTAGATCACTGGAGAGTGTGGTGAATATTATAGGCAACTGCAAATGTACCTACAATCTCTCTAAATTTAAATCTGCCTTGCTCACAGTCGGGGACAATGTTATAGTACGTAGGCATACCATGTAGATCTATAGAGAAGAGTAAAGAGTTAGTATCGAAGAACCAATCGTCGTAGTCAGTTGGTTGCATGTCGCAGTCTAATAATTATTATACCTTTCGTCGCCGGTTAGATATATCGACAAGTACCGAATAAAGTAGATAGTTTTACTTATAACGCGTGTTGTATAGTTAGATACCTCGAAAGTGAAACCAGAAAACCAAATTCCCAACATTTGGTCCGAAACGAGCCGGATTTCGGAAAGCATGCGGCAAAAGTGAATCTGCATCGCATCATCGTATTGTTCGCTCGTCGCTGGACAAAAGAATACGGGCATCATCAAGTGCTGAAGTTGTTGCTGCTGGAAAGTGTATCACCACTGGGACGTATGCTGCTGAGGTACTGCTGTTGCTGTTGTGTTGCTGCCTGTGAGGCTGCGGAAGGACTGTGAGAAGTCAATTTCGAGGAGGAACGGAAAGGAAGTCGGAAAGGAATTCTGGATTTGTGCGCTGGAATCATCATCAACCAAAGGACAAATCTAAGTAGTATCAAAGACGTGTGTCAGTGGGGTGGCTCTGCATTGCATGATCAGACCGCCATCGCAAATTATATTGATATCGAATGGTATGGCAAATAAATTACAGTACTGCTTGCATGTTCTCAATTCATGTGTGGGATTTTGATAATCATTTTTGCTGAATTAAAATTGTGGCTTGGGTGAATATTCTTCAATTTCGGTACAATTTCTTCCGTTGTTGGTGGTGAACGAAATTCTCGGGTTGCTAGTCCTGTCACATCGCGACGCTCGTTAGTCAAATCCGCGCGCAGTCAATGTAATACACTAGTAAGGTGGTACAGTGAGTGATAGTGAAAATGACGAAGAAAGATCTACGCATCCTGGTGAAGCAGGAACGTACGTTGCGACACTCGTTGGAAAACTTCAAACAGTTTATTGCCAACTACCAAGACGACCGTGATCGCAGCTCCCTAGAAATGCGGATGACGAAACTGGATGATATCTATGAGAAGTTCTTGGATGTTAGACTGCAGATCGAAGTGATTACCGATGACCAAGAGGAAGACCACTTCACGGAGACCGTGGAAACAGAAGAAGAACAAAAAGCTCTGCGGATATCCACGATCGAACAGCGAGAGCAGGAGAACGCAAAATTAATCCTGGAGTTCGAGAATGAATACTACCAAGTGAAGCAGTCGATGTTGGCGTTTTCCATTCCAGCTGGAACAAGCAAAGCTTCAGTCGTACCTTCGAATCGTGCTTCGGCTGGCTCCGACATGCAGCTGAGAGTCAAATTGCCCGAGCTCAAATTACCTTCATTTAGCGGAAAGCTGCGAGAGTGGATCACATTCCGAGATTCATTCATCAGCATGATCCATGGCAACGAACATCTACCTCCCATTGATAAGTTCACTTACTTACGCTCTTCGTTAGCTGGTGATGCGCTTAGGGAAATCGCGTCAATTGAATTGGCAGCAGCAAACTATCCTATTGCTTGGAAAACGTTGCATGATACTTATGACAATAAGAAGTTGATTGCTAAATCATACATCGACGCATTGTTTGCTGTGAAGCCCATGGACAAGGAATCCTATGAGCAACTGAATCGTGTGGTAGGCGAGTTCGAAACCAACTTAATGATGTTGGATAAGCTTGGCGAAAATACGGAAGGGATGAGCACCATTCTGCAGCACATGGTGTGCCAACGACTGGATTCAAACACCTTGAGAAACTGGGAAAATCACTACCACTCAACTCAGATTCCACGGTACAAGGATCTTATCAGTTATCTTAAGGAACAATGTCTGGTTCTGCGAAGCATCAGTTCGAGTCGTTCAAGTCAAGGAGAATCTAAGAAGCAATTTCGTTCATCGGTCCTGAGTCACTCGGGAATTCAACAAGTTGCAGTTTGTCCGTTTTGCGGCGAACAAGCACATTCTGCTTTCAAGTGCAGCAGATTTTGCAAGATGAAGATTTCGGAGCGAGCGGAGGAGGCAAAACGGAAATCTCTGTGCCTAAACTGCCTATCACCTGGTCATATAGCAAGATTCTGCACTAAAGGATCTTGTCACACCTGTGGAAGAAACCATCACACTCTTCTGCATTCTGTACCCCCTTCAGTGTCACAGTCAAGACCAGCGCAACAGTCAAGCTCGCAGACAGGTAAGAAAACGCAAGCACCTAATTCGTCACCACCACAAAACTCATCGAAACCCCAAGCTAACAACTCAATATCACCTCAGCAAATGAATGCTTCAAACGAGGCCGCCACTAGCCAAACACGAACAACATTCGCAAGTACTAGCCAACCACATACCACTGACCACTCTTCTACTAGCTACAATACAGTCCTCTCGTCCACTACACACACACTTCCAAACACTGTTATTTTGTCGACGGCCTTGATAAACATAAGTGATGGTAATGGAAACACCACCATAGCACGCGCTTTGTTAGATTCAGGGTCACAACTGTGTTTCATGTCCCAAAGACTGGCTCAAAAATTGAATTTCAAACGCCGCCGAGAATGCCTACCTATCAAAGGCATCGGTCAGGCGGCCACTTGCTCCACGCAGTCCATTACTGCTTGGATTCATTCTCGTGTGTCACACTATACTGTGTTGATGCAGTTTTATGTCCTACCAAAAGTTACAGCGGATTTACCGTTGAGCAAACTCGATATCAGCAAATGGACCTTTCCCAAGGGAATAAACCTCGCCGATCCAGAGTACTACTATCCCAGCACAGTCGATATCATAATTGGAGCGGAGATATTCTTCGATCTGTTAGTAGATGGGCATTTCAAACTAGCAGAGGGTGGCCCAGTCCTGCAGAACACCCAACTAGGATGGGTCGTGTCTGGAAAGGTCTCCGAAAGTTCCAGAACTGCTACCTCGCTCACAGCTGTCGCATGTACAGAAGAAAAATTGGATGATTTGTTAACACGATTTTGGGAGTTGGAATCTTGTCGCACTACTAGCACAATGTCGCTAGAGGAATCGCAATGTGAAAGAATCTACAACGAAACAACCACACGAGATGTTTCAGGAAGGTTTGTGGTAACTCTTCCGAAAAAGCCTTTTCTAATCGATCGTCTAGGCGAATCCCGATCAATTGCGCTTCGTCGCTTTACTGCACTAGAGCGACGGTTAGACGCAAATGCAAAGTTGAAGGAGGATTACAGCGGTTTCATACACGAATATTTGGAAATGGGACACATGAAGGAAATCCAAGTAGATCCTGACGTACCAGAGATTGCACCGTATCCGTACTATTTGCCGCACCACGCCGTAGTTCGACCTGAAAGTACCACCACCAAACTTCGCGTCGTGTTCGACGCATCTTGCGCAACAATGTCTGGAGTGTCGCTGAACGAAGCTCTCATGGTTGGTCCAGTAGTACAGGAGGAGCTTTTGTCAATCGTCCTCCGTTTTCGCCTACACAAGTTCGCCATTGTGGCGGATATAGCCAAGATGTACAGGATGGTCAACATCGCTTCAGAGGATCAACAGCTTCAACGAATACTATGGAGAGACTCCTCCTCCGAGGCGATTAGAACCTTCGAATTAAATACCGTTACTTACGGAACGTCCTCAGCCCCATACCTGGCAACCAAATGCCTCCAGCGTTTGGCAGAAGAAGGAGCACAGCAGTATCCTTTGGCTTCAAGCATTCTGTCCAAAGACTTTTATGTGGATGACATGCTCACGGGAGCCAATAGCGTTGAGGAAGGTATCAAGCTGTATCAGGAGCTGAGTCATCTATTAGAAACAGCGAAATTCACTTTAAGGAAATGGAGTTCCAACACTCCGGAAATATTAGCAGCTATCCCAGAACCGTTGAAGGACGACCGCACATCCTTGGAACTAGAGCCATCAAAAGCAACCATTAAAACCCTGGGACTCTCATGGGAACCTCGATCGGACTATTTTCGGTTCACTGTTCCTCAGTGGAGCAACTCTACTGAGATTAACAAGCGTATCATCTTGTCCGATTTTGCTCGTCTATTTGATCCCCTTGGATTAGTCGGACCAGTAGTTGTCCAAGCTAAGATATTTATTCAAAATCTCTGGAAACAGAAATGTTCTTGGAATGAAACTCTTGGCGAAGATCTCCAGCAATGGTGGATGGACTTCAGACACAACTTAGCTGATCTATCAACCCTGAAGGTTCCACGGTGGCTCGCTTTCGATAACAGTATCGTTTCGTTGGAAATCCATGGATTTTGTGACGCATCCGAGAAGGCCTATGGTGCGTGTATTTATCTTCGATGCACTTCATTCGATGGCCAGGTTACGGTTAACTTAATCACGGCCAAATCTAGAGTGGCACCACTCGATGATGTGCAGCGGAAAAGGAAGAAAATCAGCATACCAAGGTTGGAGCTATCATCTGCAGTTCTCCTGAGCCATGTCTACGAAAAGGTTGTCGACAGCTTACGGGTCAAGGCACAACCGTTCTTTTGGACAGACTCGACCATTGTGAAGTGCTGGCTGTCTTCAACTCCTTCCCGCTGGCAGATGTTTGTCGCTAATAGGGTCTCAGAAGTTCAGCATCTTACAAGAACAGGAACATGGAATCACATCTCCGGATCTGAAAACCCTGCAGATGTTATATCCAGGGGAATGACACCAGAAAGGCTAGCAAATCATCACACCTGGTGGCACGGACCAGAATGGTTAAGGAATCCACGCAACTTTTGGCCAAAAGGAACTACGACGGATGCAGAAGAGTTGGATCAATCGTTATTGGAGAAAAAATCGACTATTGCCGTTCCCGTACAACTTCAAGTTCCCAACGATATCTTCAAACTGCGATCAAGCTTTTTGGCACTTGTTCGGATTGCGGCTTTATGCCGAAGATTCACCTACAACTGTAGCAACCCAGCAAGCAGAAGGAAAGGCTACCTATCGTATCAAGAACGTGAAGAAGCGACGCTGGCACTCGTACGCCTTGCTCAAAGCGACAGCTTCGCCGAAGATAAGGAAGAAATATCATCGAGGGGACAAGTTTCTCCGTCGTCCAGGTTGAAATCTCTTCATCCTGCCCTAGTAAATGGAATACTCGTCGTTGGTGGTCGGCTTGAAAATGCGTCAGTCTCTCCAAGTAGAAAGCATCCTATAATTTTGGATAACCACCATCCGTTGTCATTGTTGATTGTAAAACACTATCATCGAAATCTCTTGCACGCAGGGCCGCAATTAATGATTGCCAGTATTCGTGGGCGGTTCTGGCCTCTTCGCCTGAAAAACTTATGCAGAAAGGTCGTTCATAGCTGCGTAAACTGTTTTCGCGTAAAACCAAAAGTCGAGGAGCAACTCATGGGTGATTTACCACTTGAGCGCGTAACTCCGGCTTCACCATTCGTTCGAGTAGGAGTGGACTATTGTGGTCCCTTCAAAATTCGCTTTCCTCATCGCAAAGCTGATATACGCATATGTTATGTAGCTATTTTTATATGCTTGGTTACAAAAGCAACACACATCGAGATGGTATCAGACCAAACCACCGAAGGATTTATCGCGGCTCTTCGACGTTTAGTGGCTCGTCGGGGCACCCAGAAATCATAATGTGCGACAACGCAAGGTATTTCGTCGGTGCGAAGCGTGAACTAGATCAACTGCGTCGGCTCTTCAACTCGCAAGCCTTCACAAGATCCATACCGCAAGCGGCCGCCCACGAAGGAATCAACTTCAAGTTCATACCGCCGAGGTCGCCCAATTTTCGAGGCCTCTGGGAAGCGGCGGTGAAATCGATGAAGTTCCATCTCAAGAGAACTCTTGGGACAAGCATAGTAACGCCAGACGAGTTTTCGACGCTTTTATCGCAAATAGAAGCATGTCTGAACAGCCGTCCACTCACACCAGTGAGCAACGACCCAACGGATCTGGACATACTTACGCCAGGTCATTTCCTAATACATCGACCGATGACTGCAGTGCTCGAACCATCACTGAAGGACCTGAAAGAAAGCAGTTTGTCGAGGTGGCAAAGAGTTCAGTGCTACTTGCAAATTATCTGGAGAAAATGGTCCACATCGTATTTGTCTGATTTACAAAATCGCACTAAATGGATAGTCGAGAAGAAAAATCTTGCGGTCGACACGATGGTGTTGCTCAAGGACGAAAACCAGCCACCACTCCGGTGGCCACTTGGCCGAATCGTCGAGATACATCATGGAAATGATGGAAACGTACGCGTTGTTAAAGTGCGGACCCAAGACGGTCTGTACACTAGGGCCGTAAGTAAAATATGCGTCCTGCCGATTCAGGACAACGAGTCGCTCTTGACAAATAGTCAAGACGATCAATAGACGTTCGTTCAGCGGGTGCACAAGGGTGCGCCAGCGGAGGTCAAACGACCTCCGCGTACCAGTTAAGTAATTTTTGTTTAAACTGATGATCAAAAAAGCCAAAGGAATGTTTGTACTCCATAGCTGTTCGTGTTCTTCGGCGGTCGCTGACCGCCATCTCTCCGATGTCACCAATGTCCGTACCTTCTACGTCCATGATACCTGGCTTGATGTCTTCCGCCCACGTAGCTACTGTACCGATGTCAACCCAGTTCGACCCACTCGCCTTGTGACCTGAATCATCGAATTTCATTCCATGCTGCTGAATTTTTATGATGTAGAGCGACCAGTATTCAGTGGAGGTCAAGGGACCTCCACGCACAGTTACGTTACCATTCAATTCTAAGTACTTCGAGAAAGCAACACTTCTGCTCATTGATAGGTTCACGTGGCACCAACTCATTCATGCAAGACGGGAAGAACTGAAGACATCGCAATACTGCCGAGCACACCCACGGGCAACCACTTAAGTAGGGATGTCACGCGAGGACTTTGAAGACAGCACCATCAACAACGTTCCATCAAAACGTTCACGTGTTACATGTGCAACGCATCGTCATCGGCGCAAGGTGCGCTCGTGGTGGCTCGAAGCCACCACTCCAGGGAAGTCGTTACATTGCATGTTTTTATTGAGTAAAAAAGCGCCTTTCATCTGATTCCAGAATTTGCTTCACCTCATCCGAGGTGGATGTAGTCTCGTTCGAGGGTAACGATACTGCACCTACTAAGCCGAAGGCCTCATCCGAGCCTCAATCGAAGAAGATTCTAACGGAGAAGAATTGTCCATACGCTTCATACAGTCCACCAACACCAACTTCAACAGTTCCAAAGATACGGAGCAAAATCGCAAACTATAGTTCAATGGAATTGATCATAAAATAGTGCATGGAACTCCAAACTGTATTGTTAAAATGAGTCGTTATCTACAATCATGTATGTACACATAATGTTATTAGAATAGTTTTGTCTGTAGTTAGCCAGAGTTTGATTTAGATGTTTGTTTAATGTTAGCTTTAAGTTGAAATTGCTAGTCATTTCAAGGCGGCCGGTAATGATGCCGATTACGAAAAGCCATGAACGCAACCCATTGCCAATAATACTTTTAGCAGCAGATATAGTAGCCACAGCTTGTAGATCACTGGAGAGTGTGGTGAATATTATAGGCAACTGCAAATGTACCTACAATCTCTCTAAATTTAAATCTCCCTTGCTCACAGTCGGGGACAATGTTATAGTACGTAGGCATACCATGTATATCTATAGAGAAGAGTAAAGAGTTAGTATCGAAGAACCAATCGTCGTAGTCAGTTGGTTGCATGTCGCAGTCTAATAATTATTATACCTTTCGTCGCCGGTTAAATATATCGACAAGTACCGAATAAAGTAGATAGTTTTACTTATAACGCGTGTTGTATAGTTAGATACCTCGAAAGTGAAACCAGAAAACCAAATTCCCAACACTCACAAAAAGTTCAACTGAAAATTCTCCATAGTTTCCACCGAAAATTATTCAGAAAATATTTTTTGGAATGTCCATAAGATTTATTTAAATTTCCTCAAGAAATAGCTCCAAATTTGCAAGAGAAATTAAAAAATATCGTAGGAAACCATTCTGAATTTCCACGGGAAATATTTCGGAATGTCCGTATACTAAAAATTACCTCGGGAAATAATTCTAAATTTTCACGGAAAATTACTCGGGTTTTTTAACGGGGAGACTTTTGGAATTTAGAAGAAAAATCTTGGGATTTCAACAGATGATTATTCAGTGGGATATTGCATGGAATTTTCAAGAAAAGCATCGGAATTATCACGGAGAGTTCTTTGGAGTATTTCAAGGTTATCAATTAAGAAATTTTACTAAATTTCCACGCAAAACTAATTGGAATATAGACTTGACGTTCTCGAAATTTTAACTGAAAAATAATTCTGAAAATTCTGAAAATTCACGATTTTTACAATTTTGAACCGGCGTTGAGAAATATAGGTCAGATGCGTGACAGATTTCATCAGTGTCGCGCCGATGCAAAAATGTCGGTGGTGGTGCTGCACACCTCTAGTAGGAATTGAATTCAACAGTAATCAAACTAATTGGCTCTGAGATTTGATTTCAGGAGTTATGGACAGAGGATTAAATTTGATTTCCTTTCAATTTGATTCTCGTTTTGTTGGATTTTATTCGGTGTGATTTTGTTAAGTTTGAAATTCGAATTTTGTTGTAATTTTTACATGCAAATGGAATTGAATAGCTGAATTGCCTAAAACGTGGTTGATTTCCATATTTTTCCTATCACATATGATGTTTTGTAAAATTTGGTAAAGTCTACGTAGATATCATGGGGGGAGGGAGGGGTTTTGAAAAAGTCTACGAAAGTCTACTAGGGGGGACGGGGGGGTTTGAAAAAGTGAAATTTCGGTCTACGTGGTTTGTGGACAGCCCCCTACTCTCTAGATAGGCGTGATAACCCCTACACAATAAAACCACTTAAAGGTCACGTTTGTGGAAAAGCCATCAGAATCCGAGTACCAACCTCCACCGCGGTTAGCTCTCTTATTTTTGCAAATTGAATATCTTTCGGATGCTTGATTTGTCCAATCTCAACATGTGCTTTACTGGTGTATATACACAGTCAAGCGAGTGCACATTGTTTATTAAACGAGAGGATCGCACTCCATGCCCCTCTGCAACGGGCTGGGCGGGCTGGTATAGAATGCGAATCAATCGCACTCTGCTGTGCCATAGGCTTGCTTGACTAAAGCATTTGATGAGTTTGATTGCCTTACGTAAGCGGTCGCGTGTACTCAGACGACTAATGACGGTGGAAGACCGACACTTGATTACAATTAATTGCATATTATTCGGCAACTCGGCCGTACGAAAACCATTTTTTTTGTTAAATATCTTGGCTGTGCATATGCACAGCATATGTTTCGAAATGGACAAATTAATATGAAATTTGCGAAAAAGAATCCACGTGTCCAAGGTCTGAGGGAAGCTCTCTCGCGGTAGAGCGCTATTTTCGTACTAAAATGTCTATAACTCGGAACTGGGAACGAATTTCGCTTATCCTAACTGACAATCTCTTTGAAATTTATCAACGAATGTTCCTACAAAATTTCATGGACCTACTATTTCCCAAATTTGAATTAAGCTCTAAATACTGAAAAATTGTACAACTGAAATTTTCGCTTCTCAGTACCGCTCTCCAATGATTTGAGGCATAAAGGAACCGAATTTCGCAAAACCCAACTGACAAAAGTTTTGAATTTTTCCAACGATCATTTTGATGTAATAAAAAGTATATGTCACCGCAATAAATTTTGGAGGAAGCTCTTTTTACTTCAACCAATTTTTTTAAATTCCATACAAAAGTTACCATTTCGGGAGAACAGCCAACAGCATATGTGGCGCACGGCAGGAAAGGAGCGGTGAGGGCGGTAGAAAGTCCGTCAACTTTGTATTTAGCGTGACACTAGAAAAAAGCGTATTCCTATTTGTGAACACGAGGATACCAAATATTTAAATTGAAATCTAATACACTACTAAAATCCACACATATTTATTGGCAAAAATCCATAGATTTAACTTATGATGTATATTAGCGCACACATAACTTTCGGAATGTTCTTCCCGGAATTCTTTCGGCAGTTCCTCCAGGAATTCATTCGGAAGTTCTTCTAGGAATTCCTTCGGAAGTTCCTCCAGAAATTTCTTTGGAAGTTCCTCCAGGAATTCCTTCGAAAGTTCCTCCAGGAATTCCTTCGGAAGTTCCTATAGAAATTCTTTCGGAAGTTCCTCCAGAAATTCTTTCTGAAGTTCTTCCAGGAATTCCTTCGAAAGTTTCTCCAAGAATTCCTTCGGAAGTTCTTCCAGGAATTTCTTCGGAAGTTTCTCCAGGAATTCCTTCGGAAGTTCCTCCAAGAATTCCTTCGGAAGTTCCTCCAAGAATTCCTTCGGAAGTTCCTCCAAAAATTCATTCGGAAGTTCCTCCAGGAATTCCTTTGGAAATGCCTCCAGGAATTCCTTCTGAAGTTCCTCCAGGAAATCCTTCGGAAGTTCCACCAGGAATTACAACGGAAGTTCCTCCAGGACTTCCTTCGGAAATACCTCCACGAATTCCTTCGGAAGTTCCTCCAGGAATTCCTTCGGAAGTTCTTCCAGAAATTCCTTCGGAAGTTCCTCCAGGAATTCCTTCGGAAGTTCCTCCAGGAATTCCTTCGGAAGTTCCTCCAGGAATTCCTTCGGAAGTTCCTCCAGGTATTCCTTCGGAAGTTCCCCCGGGATCTTTTCCGGAAGTACCCCGGGAATTTTTCCGGAAGTTCCCCCGGGAATTCCTCCGAAAGTTGCTCAAGGAATTCCTCCGGAAGTTCCCCCGGGAATACCTCCGGAAGTTCCCCCGGAAATTCCTCCGGAAGTTCCCCCGGGAATTCCTCCGGAAGTTCCCCAGGGAATTCCTATGGAAGTTCCCCGGGAATTCGGCCAGAAGTTCCCCGAGAATTCCTCCGGAAGTTCCCCCGGGAATTCCTCCGGAAGTTGCACCTGGAATTCCTCCGGAAGTTCCACCTGGAATTCCTCTAGAAGTTCCACCTGGAATTCCTCCAGAAGTTCCCCCGGGAATTCCTTCGGAAGTTACCCCGGGAATTTCTCCGGAAGTTTCCCATGGGAATTCCTCCGGAAGTTCCCCCAGGAATTCCTCCGAAAATTTCCCAGGAAATTCCTCCGGAAGTTCCCCCGGGAATTCCTCCGGAAGTTCCCCCGGAAATTCCTCCGGAAGTTCCCCCGGGAATTCCTCCGGAAGTTCCCCCGGAAATTCCTCCGGAAGTTCCCCTGGGAATTCCTCCGGAAGTTCCCCTGGGAATTCCTCCGGAAGTTCTCCCGGGAATTCCTCCGGAAGTTCTCCCGGGAATTCCTCCGGAAGTTCTCCCGGGAATTCCTCCGGAAGTTCTCCAGGGAATTCCTCCGGAAGTTCTCCCGGGAATTGCTCCGGAAGTTCTCCCGGGAATTCCTCCGGAAGTTCCCCTCGGAATTCCTCCGGAAGTTCCCCCAGAAATTCCTGCGGAAAATCCACTGGGAATTCCTCCGGAAGTTCCACTGGGAATTCCTCCGGAAGATCCCCGGGAATCGCTCCGGAAGTTCCCCTGGGAATTCCTCCGGAAGTTCCCCCGGGAATTCCTCCGAAAGTTCCCCCGGGAATTCCTCCGGAAGTTCCCCCGGGAATTCCTTCGGAAGTTCTCCCGGGAATTCCTTCGGAAGTTCTCCCGGGAATTCCTTCGGAAGTTCTCCCGGGAATTCCTCAAGGAATTCTTTCGGACGTTCTTTCGGAAGTTCCTCCAGGAATTACTTTGGAAGTTTCTCCAGGAATTTCTTCCGAAGTTCCTCCAGGAATTCCTCCGGAAGTTCCCCCGGCAATTCCTCCGGAAGTTCCTCCGGAGAATTTCTCCGGAAGTTACCCCGAAATTTCTCCGGAAGTTTCCCATGGGAATTCCTCCGGAAGTTCCCCCAGGAATTCCTCCGAAAATTTCCCCGGAAATTCCTCCGGAAGTTCCCCCGGGAATTCCTCCGTAAGTTCCCCCGGGAATTCCTCCGTAAGTTCCCCCGGGAATTCCTCCGGAAGTTCCCCCGGAAATTCCTCCGGAAGTTCCCCCGTAAATTCCTCCGGAAGTTCCCCCGGGAATTCCTCCGGAAATTCCCCTGGGAATTCCTCCGGAAGTTCTCCCGAGAATTCCTCCGGAAGTTCTCCCGAGAATTCCTCCGGAAGTTCTCCCGGGAATTCCTCCGGAAGTTCTCCCGGGAATTGCTCCGGAAGTTCTCCCGGGAATTCCTCCGGAAGTTCCCCTCGGAATTCCTCCGGAAGTTCCCCCAGAAATTCCTGCGGAAATTCCACTGGGAATTCCTCCGGAAGATCCCCCGGGAATTGCTCCGGAAGTTCCCCCGGGAATTCCTCCGGAAGTTCCCCCGGGAATTCCTTCGGAAGTTCTCCCGGGAATTTCTCAAGGAATTCTTTCGGACGTTCTTTCGGAAGTTCCTCCAGGAATTACTTCGGAAGTTTCTCCAGGAATTCCTTCCGAAGTTCCTCCAGAAATTCCTCCGGAAGTTCCCCCGGCAATTCCTCCGGAAGTTCCCCCGGCAATTCCTCCGGAAGTTCCCCCGGGGAATACCTCCGGAAGTTTCCCGGAAATTCCTCCGCAAGTTCCCCCGGGAATTCCTCCGGAAGTTCTCCCGGGAACTCCTCCGGAAGTTCCCCCGGGAATTCCTCCGGAAGTTCCCCCGGTAATTCCTCCGGAAGTTCCCCCGGGAATTCCTCCGGAAGTTCCCCTGAATTCCTCCGAAGTTCCCCAGGAATTCCTCCGAAGTCCCCAGGAATTCCTCCGGAAGTTCCCCCGGGAATTCCTCCGGAAGTTCCCCCGGGAATTCCTCCGGAAGTTCCCCCGGGAATGCATCCTCCGGAAGTTCCACCGGGAATTCCTCCGGAAGTTCCCCCGGGAATTGCTCCGGAAATTCTCCCGGGAATTCCTCTGGAAGTTCCCCCGGGAATTCCTCTGGAAGTTCCCCCGGGAATTCCTCTGGAAGTTCCCCCGGGAATTCCTCTGGAAGTTCCACCGGGAATTCCTCCGGAAGTTCCCCGGAAATTCCTCCGGAAGTTCCCCGGAAATTCCTCCGGAAGTTCCCCCGGAAATTCCTCCGGAAGTTCCCCCGGAAATTCCTCCGGAAGTTCCCCCGGAAATTCCTCCGGAAATTCCGGAAATTCCCGGGAATTCCTCCGGAAGTTCCCACGGGAATTCCTCCGGAAGCTCCTCCGGGAATTGCTCCGGAAGTTCCTCCGGGAAATCCTCCGGGAGGAATTCCTGGAGGAACTTCCGAAGGAATTCCTGGAGGAACTTCCGAAGGAATTCCTGAAGGTACTTCCGAAGGAATTCCTGGAGGTACTTCCGAAGGAATTCCTGGAGGAACTTCCGGTGGAATTCCTGGAGGAACTTCCGGAGGAATTCCTCCGGAAATTCCTCCAGCAATTTCTCCGGAAGGAATTCTTCTCCGAAGGAATTACTCTAGGAACTTACTTTATTTTTCTTCTTAGTCTTATCTATCTTATTTGTATTATTTGTCTTATTTGTCTTACTTACACCAGCACCACTGTTATCACCCAAATCTTAGATAATTAATACATATATGTATTAATACATATAATACCGATGGAATTCCTGGAGAAACTTCCGACGGAATTCCTGGAGGAACTTCCGAAGGAATTCCTGGAGAAACTTCCGAAATAATTCCTGGTGGAACTTCCGAAGGAATTTCTAGAGGAACTTCCGAAGGAATTCCTGGAGGAGCTTCTGGAGGAATTCCTGGAGGAACTTCCGAAGACAATTCCTGGAGGAACTTCCAAAGGATTTGCTGGAGGAACTTCCGAAGGAATTCCTCTAGGAAGTAACTTTATTTTTCTTCTTAGTCTTATCTATCTTATTTGTATTATTTGTCTTATTTGTCTTACTTACACCAGCACCACTGTTATCACCCAAATCCTAGATTTCGTCATTTCGACTAAAAAATTTATTTTGTGATATTGCACTTTATACACAGTATTAGATATTTCCGACCCCGTACTGCTAACCATTTTTAATTAAATTGCTTCTAGAATTTTTAAAAAGAGTTTCAAAATTTTCTACATATGCTTCCCCGTGAATTTTTTTTCGACTGTCATTTTTTTGTTTCTTCTTCTTCATGCAACATTAGACTGCCAATAGCTCTTAAATATATAACGATTGACGATTTATTGTTTTGAGAAATCTTACTCGGGATATAACATGACGATACACTCAGTTCGTACGTGAATTCTCCGGGGTTTGAACCCCCTCCCCATATAAAATTGTTTCATTATAAATTATTTTTTGTTCTTACCCCACCCACCACAAGGTTTAGGTAAGGTAATTTTAAGGTAAGGTAAATTTAGGTAATAAGTGTGCGGCCCCAAAGCAGACAAACGAAACAAATTGTATATTAATTTACTTTTTCTATACTTTTATGACAGCTCAGAACATTCATTTTGCACTATCATCATAATAGATAGCGATACATTCACGGGCGGCACGAATATTGTCACATCCACATGATACGAACGACTCGCGGGTAATACAGTCATTGCCATGAATGGCATATGTATACAACACTGTAATTGTCACAAGAGAATATTGTGCAACATTCGGTCCGGTACAAGCAATGTGACATGATAATAGCAGCAAAAATGTACTGTACGAATCACTGGCAATGACAGAATCGTCTTCACAATGTGACTGACTTGCGGTTACTTTTCGCGTGGATGAAGAATGTAATCGCATGTCAGTCACACTCGAATTACTATTGAAAACCCTGATTAACCCACCTAGCGGTGATGGTGCCTTTCTCGTGCATTATAAAAATAGTATTTTGGCCATTCTTGACCCCATAGTCCGATCTGGACAATTTTCAATAGGAAATAATAGGAGAGTATTCTACGTAGAATGCAATTTGCAAGCAAATCGGTTAAGGGTAAGTGACTGAGAAATGAGTGCAATTTTTTTTAATTCATTTTTTCTATAAAAAAAAGTGGTATTTTGGCCATAACTTCCGAGCCCATAGTCTGACCTGGCCAATTTTTGATAGGAAACAATGGTAGAGTATTCTGCGTCGAATGCAACCTGTTGGAAGCAATTCTGTTAAGGATAGGTGCCTGAAAAATGAGTGACATTTTTTGGGTGGGTGCGCACACACACACACACACACACACACACACACACACACACACACACACACACACACACACACACACACACACACACACACACACACACACACACACACTGCGGGCAGCAGGGACTTTGTCCAAGGGCTTGACGACCCCTCCCCATGGCCACTGCGAGTTAGGGGGCCTGTCTAGGATGTGGTGGGGTTTGACAGTGGGCTCTGTTGATCCTCTATAAAAAGCTGCATGTGTCTGTAAGCAGGCCCTATCAAAGCGACCGTGCGCCGCTCAAAGCACACAAGCCCAAGAGGAGTGCCAACCGGCACATCAGGATTCACACCAGTAAGATCCTGATTATGGTATACTGGTCACGGCAAACGACATTGGACGATTCTCGGTTATGGGTAGGACTAGGCGTATATGGGCTGACAGTCGAGCTATTCTGTTTCCTGAGTAAAAAAGAGTGACATCTTTTTGAAATGGCAAGCAGGCTAATGGTTCGTCTGCCTCCGTCCGGATAAACAACCTGGCAGGCCTCCGGTAACGCTCAAAACCTGTCACCTATACCGGTGGGTAGTAGGTTCAGATGCACCATTCCTGATTTACGCCGATTCGGCTCTGAACACGGTGCTATAAGGCACCAGAGTCAACCCTTGCATGGACCTCACTGTTTACAAAGGCACCCATGGGATCACAAAAGGCGACTATCTACAACAGGTAGAGATAACGGCCCAGAGGGGGGACCCTTTTAATATGGAAACGAATACAAAAAACAACGAAGGAGCAGGCGGAGCCAATGTTTTCGCAAAAAGTGGGAAGTTGCAGCGATCTCCAGTGATGTCGCAGGCAGCAGTAGCGAGTACTAGTAGTACGGCCAAGACTGCTGAGAACCAGGCAGGTCAACAGGAGCTAGGATCCGGGAATAGGGTGTCCACCCCAAAATCGGAAAGTGGTGCTATTCAGGAGGAGCTACAACTTGAGAGGACCAACCTGATGGAGGTGCGGAAGCGAGTCAACGAGCTTTATGACTTCGTGAAGGACAAGCACAATGTTCACACGAAGATCAAGCTTCTAGTGACGAGCATCAAGTCTGCCGTAAAAGCAGCCGAACACGAACAGATCGCGCTAAAAAAGAGAGCCGAAGCAGCTGAAAAGGTGCTGAAAGAAGCGGCGGATCATACAACAGTTGAGACACAGCAGGCACTTAAAAGTCCTCGAATCACTCGCACGGAAAAGCGAGGAAGGGATTCGCCTGGAGAGCAGGAAGTCACGAAAAAGCAACGAAATGTGCAGGACTGTGCAGGAGTGGCAGACCGTGGAAAGTCAGCAGGAGAAGATGAAGAAGCAGAAGGAGAATATAGAAAAGAGGAAGGAACAGAAGAAAAAAGAAAAACGTCGTTCTCCTCGGGAAAGAGTTAAAGGTGATGCCCTGATCGTGAAAGCGAGCGATAAAACGTCGTACGCAGCGATCCTGAAGAAGGTGAGAGAGGACCCGGAGCTAAAAGACTTGGATGAGAAAGTGGTGAGAAGTAGGCGTACCCAGAAGGGGGAGTTGCTGTTCGAGCTGAAGAAGAATCCCACGATCAAGAGCTCGGCCTTCCGGGAGCTCATTGCCAACTCATTGGGCAGTGACGGTAACGTAAGAGCTCTAACGCAGGAAGCAGTTGTCGAGTGCAGAGACATGGACGAGATCACGACGGAAGACGAACTGAGGGATGCACTGGTCTCACAATGCAAGCTGGGGGAAGTGCAAATGACGATTCGACTGACGAGAGCGTACGGTGGCACACAAGTAGCAGCGATACGACTACCAGCAGAGGCTGCCAACAAAATGGTGGAGGCGGGCAAGGTGAAAGTAGGATGGTCGGGGTGCCCGTTGAGATTCGCTCCACGAGTCACCAAGCAGATGGAGCGATGCTTCAAATGCATGGCGTTTGGCCACCAGGCGCGAAACTGCAAAGGCCCGGATAGATCCGGTCTATGTAGGAAATGTGGTGAAGAAGGACACGTTGCTAGGGACTGCACGAAGCAACCAAGATGCCTGCTCTGCAAACCGGAGGACGGAAACGAGCATACGACGGGTGGCTTTCAATACCCTGCATACAAGAAGGCGATGGCGGGCCAGGATTAATGGAGATCATCCAGTTGAATCTCAATCATTGCAACACCGCACATCAACTGTTGTGGCAGTCGACAACAGAAGCCATGTGTGACGTGGCAATTATTGCTGAACCGTATCGGATCCCTTCTGACAACGGCAACTGGGTGGCGGATTCATCGGGGATTGCGGCTATCCAAGTGATGGGCAAATTCCCTATCCAAGAAGTGGTAGACAGCTCAAGCGAGGGTTTCGTTATCTCCAAAATCAACGGGATCGTCGTGTGTAGCTGCTACGCACCCCCAAGATGGACCTTGGAGCAGTATAACCGGATGCTGGACTCACTCACGGAGAAGCTGATCGGCCGAAAACCGGTAATCATCGGAGGCGACTTCAACGCCCGAAGTAGTCGCAGCATCCCGTGGTCCCGGTGGGATCGAGGCAAGGAGGAAAAGGGACCCGGTTTATCCGGAAGGCACATTTTTAGCTGGTCGGGAGGAGCCCATCCCTGTTCGCCTTCGAGCGTAGTGTGGATGCTCGAGGTGTCTGTCGCGCAGATTTTTGATGGCCTTTAACCCTTGTAAAAAAACACACACACACACACTTGGGCAGCGAAATGGTGAGTTGACATCTGGGAAGGCGACCAACACAGCTCTGGTCCTCACAAGTTCCAATCCCACGCTTCCACGGGTCTTCCGAGGACAATTGACCGCCAGCTAAGGGTTGCGTACTTAGCTGGTAGTGCAGCCTGGTCACTGTTGTCCTTCTGACATCAGCTAGAGTGAGTGGGTGCGACCAACGGGACCATCGTCCCTATCCCCTAATCCCAAGGCGTCAAGCGACCCGTGCCGAGCGGATGCATGGCCAGGGGGGAAATAATGAGCTAGGCCTTTAACGGAGCTTGTGGGGTATCTGGGCACTCTCCACAGTAATTGTCCCTTACCGCGTCATGCTGGGCTCTGGCGTGGTGGACCTCTTTTCCCGAGAAACTCGTGAGACCAAAATGGAAAACCAAGTCAATTCTTCTATTAGTGGTAGTAGTGTAGTCGACAACCCCTTCGGGAGAGGTGGGTTGTTCAGGTCTCCGCCTAGGAGGCCCGAGGCAATAGTCGGCAGCTCAGTGCGCAATGCCAGCGTGGGTCACTTAACCTTTCTCTCGGCTAAAAAAACGCCGGTAGAGGTTATTGACGGCCCATGGCTTGTGGAGGCGATGAACCGCAAACGCGATGGGCTTTCGGCCTTCGAGGAGGCGACGGAACAGCTGGAAGCCATCATCGACTTTGCGTCATCGAAGCATAATATCAGTAAGGACCTCAAGAGGAGCTTGCAGAAACTTCGAAAGTCGATGTTGGACGCCAAGCTGGAGAGGGCGGTCGGGACGGCCAAGTCTAAACCCGTGAAATCTGTGGAGTCGAGGTCTACCCAGACTGAGGGCCAAGGATTCGCGGACTCGGGCAAGATCGAATCGACCGAGGGCGTGTCAGCGAAGACGGTGATGCCAAAGTCTACCCAGACTGAGGCTCAAGTATTCGCGGGCACGTCGGGGGTGACTGCTCCAACGGAGCAGACACAAAAACGAGGGAGACAGTCTCCAGGGGATGAGCTCCCTGGGGGCCGCTCCAAAACGCGGAGGGTTACTACCCCGAACAAGGGTAGTGGGGCTGGGAAGCTGAACCCCGTCCAGGTACCTCCAAAACCGGAGAAGAAGGACCTGAAAAGGTCCGTCCACCCAGGAAGGTGAGGGCACTCACGACGGAGGTGAATCTAAGGGTTAAAGACCTGGACAAGATCACCGAGGTCGAAGAGCTCGTCACGGCACTGCGGCGACAGTATGAAGTGGAGACGCCCACCGCAGCCGTTCGGCTACGGAAAGGTCCGGCAGAGACGCAGGTAGCATTGGTTCGGCTATCTGCAGCGGACGCCTCCAAGGTAGTCAAGTTAGGGAGCGTCAAGGTGGGATGGTCGGTATGCCCTGTGGGCAAATATGAGCAACCCGAAGTTTGCTTCAAGTGCCTGGAACCGGGGCACAAGCAATGGGACTGCAAAGGCCCTGACAGAAGCAATCTCTGCCGACGCTGCGGATTGGAGGAACATAAGGCACAATGCTGCACGAACCCTCCCAATTCTTTGATTTGTTCCAGCAAAGCTGTGAACAGCAAGCACCCCATGGGGGGTTCGATGTGCCCGCCCAGCCAACACAAAATCGCATATGCTAGCGAATAAGTGTACAAGGTGGAGGCGATATAGACGCATTCCTCCATTTGACTGCGTGCAAAATGCACGTATATGGCCTCCACTTTGTACACTTATTCGCGATGATATACGATCTTGTGTTTGCTGGGTGGCGTTTAAGCGTGCTGCAAAATCACAGTGCAGGTAACGCAGCTAAACCTGAACCACTGTGATGCAGCCCAGCAACTGCTGTGTCAGACAGTTGCTGAATGGAGGACGGATATCCCCATCATAGCAGATCCTAACCGGGTACCCGCCAGAAACGGTAATTGGGTCACCGATGGGTCTAAAATGGCGGCGATATGGACAACGGGGAAATACCCAGTCCAAGAGTTGGTGTCTTCGACACACGAGGGCTTCGTCATTGCCAAAATCAACGGGGTCTTCTTCTGCAGCTGCTAGGCGCCTCCTCGATGGTCGATCGAGCAGTTCGGTCGAATGCTAGATTGTTTGACGGTTAACTTGATGGGGCGTAGACCGGTGGTGATAGCGGGGGACTTCAACGCTTGGGCTGTGGAATGGGGATGCCGATCCACGAATCAACGGGGGCAGATCCTGCTGGAATCACTGGCCATGTTGGATGTGGACTTGGCTTATGTCGGTACCAAAAGTACCTACAACTGGAACGGGGCCGAGTCGATTATCGACGTTACGTTCTGGAGCCCTGGCCAAACGAGTAGTTCAAACTGGAGGGTGGATGATGGCTACACACACAGCGACCACCTGGCGGTTCGCTACAGTATCGACTATACGACCAGCATTCACCTCGTATGTGGAAGACATCATACTTCGACGACGAGGTGTTTAAGGAAGCGCTACGCCGCGAGCACAATACTCTCCGTCTGAGCGGCGAGCAGCTCGGTACTCTCGCGTGCATGCGATGCCACCATGCCTAGGAAAGTCCACCCTAGGAATGGGAGGCCACCGGCTTACTGGTGGACTCAAGCAATTGCGAACCTGCGCCGTGCCTGCCTACGGGCACGGAGGCGGATGCAGCGAGCACGCACAGAAGAGGAGCGTGTTGAACGACGGGTGGCTGCTAGAGCCGCTCTGAAGACTGAGATTAGATCAAGCAAAAAAGCCAGCTTCGAGGGCCTGTGTCAAAGTGCCAACGCGAATCCATGGGGTGACGCCTATAGGGTCGTAATGGCCAAGACACGTGGGGCGATGGCCCCTACAGAGCGGTCTCCAGAGATGCTGGAGAGGATCATCGCGGGGCTCTTCCCACGCCACGACCCAAGTCCCTGGCCTCACTTTGTGGAGTTGCCAGGGGCCAGGGTGGCCGACGAGGGAAGAGTAACTGTGGCGGAACTTGCGGGGATTGCACAGTCCCTTAGTGTAGGTAAGGCACCAGGACCGGATTGTATTCCGAACCTGGTCATCAAAGCGGCCATTGCTGAGGCTCCCGAGATGTTCAGATCTGTCATGCAGAGATGCCTGGACGAGGGAGTCTTCCCTGAAGCATGGAAAAGGCAGAGCTTGGTCCTATTGCCAAAGGCGGAAAAACCACCGGGGGATCCGTCGGCATATAGACCAATATGCCTGCTTGATACGGCGGGGAAGGTGCTCGAGAAGATCAAACTCAACAGGTTTTTGATACGCATGGAGGGTGCGGATGGTCTATCGAGTAACCAGTTTGGCTTCCGAAAGAGTAAGTCGACCGTAGACGCTATCTTGTCGGTTACCAAATCCGCGGAGATAGCTATCCAGCGTACGAGGAGGGGAGTTCGCTATTGTGCAGTAGTGACTCTCGACTTGAGGAATGCTTTCAATAGTGCCAGTTGGGCAGCTATTGCAGATGCGCTCCTGCGTCTTGGAATTCCCGAATACCTGTACAAGATTCTCGGAAGCTACTTCCAGAATCGAGTACTGGTATACGACACGGAGGCGGGTCGGAAGGGCGTTGACATAACCTCAGGGGTTCCGCAAGGTTCCATACTGGGTCCGGTGTTATGGAACGTCATGTACGACGGTGTTTTGAGGTTGAAGTTCCCGGTGGGCGTGGTAATTGTCGGCTTCGCTGACGATATTACGCTGGAGGTCTACGGCGAATCGATTGAAGAGGTGGAGTTGACTGCAGCCCACTCGATCACAATTGTGGAGGACTGGATGAGTTCCAGGAAATTAAAACTGGCTCACCACAAGACTGAGGTGATTGTTGTTAACAACCGAAAGTCGGAGCAACAAGCGGTGATGAGGGCAGGCAACTGCACGGTCACCTCTGAACGCTCCATCAAACTATTGGGGGTAATGGTCGACGATAAGCTCACCTTTGGTAGCCAAAGGCCATGGTTGCTTCAGACAGTACCTACACCGGTTCGGACACTCGGCCTCGCCCGAGGGGTCCTCGTCAAGGCTGGGGCAGGCGTCGGCACCGCGTCGGCAAGTCCCTCTGTGTGCTGGCGAATAGGCCCTATCGCAGAGAGATCAATTTGAGGTGCACGCGGCATCATCATTCTTGATACCAGTCGTGCAGAGGGAAGCAGGCGCGAAGTCGACCCTTCCCACCTTCCGAGAACATAGGGCGTGGTAAGGCCACCTGGAAAGCCGGCAATGCGCTGACACGATACCATGGTGTTCTTCTAAAAAAGCGAGTCACGATGTTCGATGCTGCAAGGACACGCAGCTAACCTCGTGGTTGCGTTATGCACTGGCCCCCCTTTGAAGCATTACTTTCTGGTTGTACCGAAGGGACGATGGGCTTGGCGGCCTGCCTCCCTCGTTTGCTGTTGGAGGTGGCCCTTAACCCCGCACTTCTTGGACAACCCAGGATGTCTGTTGAGCAGATTCCGCCTCCATTGCTTAGGAAAAAAAAACACACACACACACACACACACACACACACACACACACACACACACACACACACACACACACACACACACACACAGGGCAGCAGGGACTTTGTCCAAGGGCTTGACGACCCCTCCCCATGGCCACTGCGAGTTAGACCGGGACCATCGTCCCTAACCCCTAATCCCAAGGCGTCAAGCGACCCGTGCCGAGGGGATGCATGGCCAGGGGGGTGAAATAATAAGCTAGGCCTTTAACGGAGCCTGTGGGGTACCTGGGCACCCTCCACAGTAATTGTCCCTTACCGCGTCATACTGGGCTCTGGCGTGGTGGACCTCTTTTCCCGAGCAACTCGTGGGACCAAAATGGAAAACCAAGTCAATTATTCAATTAGTGGTACTAGTGTAGGCGACAACCCCTTCGCAAGAGGTGGGTTGTTCAGGTCTCCGCCTAGGAGGCCAGAGGCGATAGTCGGCAGCTCAGTGCGCAGCGCCAGCGTGGGTCACTTAACCTTCCTCTCGGCTAAAAAAACGCCGGTAGAGGTTATTGACGGCCCATGGCTTGTGGAGGCGATGAACCGCAAACGCGATGGGCTTTCGGCCTTCGAGGTGGCGACGGAACAGCTGGACGCCATCATCGACTTTGCGTCATCGAAGCATAATATCAGTAAGGACCTCAAGAGGAGCTTGCAGAAACTTCGAAATTCGATGCTGGACGCCAAGCTGGAGAGGGCGGTCGGGACGGCCAAGTGTAAACCCGTGAAATCGGTGGAGTCGAGGTCTACCCAGGCTGAGGCCCAAGGATTCGCGGACTCGGGCAAGGTCGAATCGACCGAGGGCGTGCCAGCGAAGACGGTGGTAACAAAGTCTACCCAGACTGAGGCTCAAGTATTTGCGGGTACGTCGGGGGTGACTGCTCCAACGGAGCAGACACAAAAACGGTGGAGACAGTCTCCAGGGGATGAGCTCCCTGGGGGCCGCTCCAAAACGCGGAGGGTTACTACCCCGAACAAGGGTAGTGGGGCTGGGAAGCTGAACCCCGGTCAGGTACCTCCAAAACCGGGGGAGGAAGGACCTGGAGACGCCCACGGCAGCCGTTCGGCTACGAAAAGGTGCGGCAGGGACACAGGTAGCATTGGTTCGGCTATCTGCAGCGGACGCCTCCAAGGTAGTCAAGTTAGGCAGCGTCAAGGTGGGATAGTCGGTGTGCCCTGTGGGCATATACGAGCAACCCGAAGTTTGCTTCAAGTGCCTGGAACCGGGGCACAAGCAATGGGACTGCAAAGGCCCTGACAGAAGCAAGCTCTGTCGACGCTGCGGATTGGAGGGACATAAGGCACAATGCTGCACGAACCCTCCTAATTGTTTGATTTGTTCCAGCAAAGCTGTGAACAGCAAGCACCTCATGGGGGGTTCGAAGTGCCTGGGGTTTAAGCGTGCTGCAAATTCACAGTGCAGGTAACGCAGCTGGCTTGCTCGGCCTCGCCCGAGTGTTTGGTGTGCGCAGGATTAGAGGAAACGGCAGAACACGTGTTGTTCGTGTGCCCACGTTTTCGCGCAATGCGTAACCACATGCTTGCCACATGTGGTCTGGACACTACCCCTGGTAGTTCTGAGGATGTGTAAAGATGAAATTGGCTGGAACGCCGTTTTATCGACTATCGTCCAAATCGTCTCGGAGCTACACAGAAGGTGGCGCGTGGACTCAAGGATGGCTAGTTCAGGCGCAAACAAGAGGTGGTCCAAGGGTTCGGAGTCGGCTTCATGGGTCATATCGGTGGTCATGCCCTGTGGTCGAACTCGATCCTTTTATCGAACAAGTGGCCACGCGAAGAACAACATGGTAACGTCGGTCAGCCGGGCGGGTTCCGAGCCCGAGGACGGAAAGGGGTCCTCGTCAAGGCTGGGGCAGGCGTAGGCACCGCGTCAACAAGTCCCTCAGTGTGTTGGCGAATAGAACCTATCGCAGAGAGGTCAATTTGGGGTACACGCGGCATCATCATTCTTGATACCAGTCGTGCAGAGGGAAGCAGGCGTGAAGTCGACCCTTCTCACCTTCCGAGGACATAGGGCGTGGTAAGGCCACCTGGAAAGCCGGCAATGCACTGGCACGATACCATGGTGTTCTTCTAAAAAGCGAGTCACGATGTTCGATGCTGCAAGGACACGCAGCTAATCTCGAGGGTGCGTTGTGCACTGGCCCCCCTTTTAAGCATTACTTTCTGGTTGTACCGAAGAGACCATGGGCTTGGCGGCAATGGAAACGGTTTAGCGGGTCGGGGATGTAGTCCTGCCTCCCTTGCTTCATCAGCAACGGCGCTCAATGAAGTAGGGTTGTGTGAGGTTGTGCCAGTTGGTCGTCAGATCCCGACCCGACCCGAAGTGTGTAGGAGTCGGACAATACTAAATACTCATCCTACTTGGTTGGCACGTGTACAAAAATACATATGAGAGAGTTAGTTCTGAAAATGTATTGTGATAGTTCTGGTGGTACCTGGTGCTGGGAATTTGGTTTCATCAGTACCCGCTTAGCTGCGGAGGACGACGGAGGTCCTTCGTAGCTTAGTAGGGAAAGCACCTGTCTAGCGTACTGGGGTCGTGGGATCAAAGCCCACCGAAGGGGCGGTTACTCTTCAATACCTTTTCCGAACTAAATCTATCACATGTTGTACATGTGCATAATCGAGTTTCAGACATAGTACATAATTAATTTGCACTTAGGGTGGCTTAATACCCGGCATATAGGCAATTAACTTTGAATGTACTGAACTCGAGTGGCGATCTCTCTTCGCTCGTGTGGTCGGGTCGGGATCTGACGACCAACTGGCACAATCTCACACAACCCTACTTCATTGAGCGCCGTTGCTGATGAAGTAAGTGTGTAGGAGCCGGAAAATACTAAATACTCATCCTACTTGGTTGGCATGTGTACAAAAATACATATGAGAGAGTTAGTTCTGAAAATGTATTGCGATAGTTCGGGTGGTACCTGGTGCTGGGAATTTGGTTTCATCAGTACCCGCTTAGCTGCGGAGGACGACGGAGGTCCTTCGTAGCTTAGTAGGGAAAGCACCTGTCTAGCGTACTGGGGTCGTGGGATCAAAGCCCACCGAAGGAGCGGTTACCCTCCAATACCTTTTCCGAACTAAATCTATCACATTTTGTACATATGCATAATCATTTGCATTTGTTGGTTACATTGATGGATAAAGTGGGACGTATTTCTTATTTCTTGATAAAAATAATTAAATAAACTAAAATATTTAAAAATGACAATAATAGAAAAAATGATAACGAATTTGAAATTCAATAGTAGTAGGCATTTGAAAGTCCACCATACTAAAAAGCTAATGAGAAGAAATGGTCGGGATTCAGCCAAATCACACCAAGCGCCAACGAAAAATTACCGATTTTTCTGCTAAAAGTTTCGTTTAGCAGATTTAATTGAACGCAAATCGTATCGGATATCCCTTAACCCCATAACTGAGGATATCCTACTGCAAATGTACGCTTAAATTGATATGAAACTATTTCCGTTGTCCTTGTACGATCAAAATATCACAAGTCAGTCGAAAAGCCGCTCAGTGCGGTTTGGCTGAACCCCGACCAAATTTGAAATTAATTCTCAGTAGGCTGACAGAGAATTCTAGATTATTCGAACGGTGAAAAAGCAAATCGGAAGACGGATTTGCTTGGCAACGACCGTTACGACAAACATCAATGTTCGAGCGCCGTTATGAGCGCGGTGCAAAACATGAGCATCCAGCCTGCGCTCATGTTCATGCTCATTTTTACGAGTGCACGTTCGAGCCCGAAGCGAATTGTCATTCGAGTGCTGCAGCATGCATAAACATCTGCGCGGGGCTGCTCCTTGAAGGCTGACTCTGATCATCAAAACTACCGCTTGTCCTGTTGGCGAAATACGGTCAAAATCCAAAGCTGAATCATGGCAAAGGGTGCCCACTAAAGAAAATTCAGCTGATTTAGCTATCATGTGAGTCAC
Source organism: Armigeres subalbatus (assembly GCF_024139115.2). Taxonomy (NCBI): domain Eukaryota; kingdom Metazoa; phylum Arthropoda; class Insecta; order Diptera; family Culicidae; genus Armigeres; species Armigeres subalbatus. The sequence continues at coordinate 980,232 of NC_085140.1, forward strand.
TGGACACTGCGGCACGACAATACATGGTTTAGAAGACGACCATCGAGGGGCCACGAACCTATTGTACCTGTCGTAAAATTACTGTGGACCATGTGATAGATTGTCAACGCTTTTAGAACTGGAATACGAAAAAAATAAAAGCTCTTTATTATTGGATAGGCAACTTATCTATTTATACAGCGTATCAAGTATTTGACCCCTGACGACCAGCAAATAAACTTGGAAACCAGTAAGATACCTCTCCGCCTTGACTATCTACCCAGGCCAGGCCATCGGAAATAATCTTCTCTACGGCTTGTTTGGCTCGAAATTCCGTCCATCTGAAGACCATATCCGTTTAGATTATTGACTATCACAATAATTGAGTTGTACTTACTTTAAATTATCCGTCAGCATTGAGATAGTAACATATCCTTGACTATTATTTACAGCCGCACTCAGGACTGAAGTTTCATCCAAGCTTAGCTCTCCGGGAACCGACTGAACCATGTATTGCCCATCACCTACCGGAAACACAAAGAATCCATTGCCAAAAATCTTTAGCTTTCGTGCAGCCATTATGATGTCTTCGTTAACAATCTCTTGGTGAATTTGCTTTCGGCCCCTAGCAGTCACCAAACGACTTCGCAATTCATTTAGTTCCATTAAGCCTCCTGTAGGACAAAAAGTAGACATTCATTATTACCCTAAACTAAGTATTGCACCCTGCTGTTTACCAACCTGTACTGTGGTTTGCAGCCAAACAAACTTCCACTACTTGGATGGCCAGCTCGTAGTAGAAGTCACCCATGCCCAGTACACTCCAGAATCCTTTCCCGGAAGCCAATGGATCCACCCCGATTGCAGCACACATCTCCTGAAACTGTCTTCGGAATTGGGGATTTTTTCTGATTTCCGTCTTATGCTTTGCGGCGAATTCCTCCAGATTCTCCTTCAGGACATCCATTTGTTTAACCATCTGTTCAAACTGCGAGTCCTGCAGTTCGCTGCCTTTGTCACGGTACTTTTCTGCTTCGAGCTTTTGCTTCTGGATGGCACCGACTCCTGCGCGGCGTCGCATCTTAATAAATAACTTACTGAGTAAATATATTAAATGTATTAATTACACAACACTTGTTCGGGCCGAGCACTATTTTTTTTACCTGCGAATATTAAAAAAAAGTTTATTATATTGCGCTTTTTGCACTTTACAAGAGTTCTGCGAGTTTTTTTTTCTCACAGTCATCTTTTTCTCACACTCAATACACTCAAAAAGATTTGATTTTCCGTGTATAATATTTGTGTGTGAGTGCTCAATCTGAAAACAAATAGACGTCAAATCATGGCGGGAATCGATTTAGTGTACACGCTTACATGTGACTAACGAGTAATGGGTTATAATTGGGTAAATTTCAGTAACAGAAATCGATCAACCCGAAATGAGAGTGAGTGTGAGAAAAAGAAGCGGGCAAATCACAATCTACACATAACTCTTCAAATTGGTGAAATCGGCAATAACTTATAACAGTGAGAAATTACACACATTGGTCCCAGCGTCCCAGCCGTCAATTTGACAACACAAACAAAAAAATAAGAAATTAGAAAACAACAAGGCCAGTAAACGTCAAATTTCCCAAATTAAATTTTCATGAAGAACGCACACGGAAGAAATAAACTACACTGAAAACCGAAACTACCCAAAAGTGGGTTGTTTGCACTCAAACCGTGGTTTGGGCCAATAACCCAAATTTGAGTAAAATGACTTTTCTGGCACTAGGTAGTTTGCCTTTAATCCCATGTAAACAATTTACCCAAAGCTGAGTTTAATTTATCCAAAGCGGACCTTGATCAACCCAAAATAGAGAATATTGAATTTACTCAAATTTGGGTTATTGGGCTGAGCAACCTCGGTGAGGTTATAGATAGTGGAATATATAGATGAGCGAAGATAAATCCTCTGTCTCCAAACGAACTGTCAAACGTGTCTCCAAACGAGCATGACGTCACGATTTCAATGGAAACGTTAAGGGCTGTGACGTCATATGTGCGTGTGCACGGGCAAAAAAATCGACTCAGCCATGCTTTCGCTCATCTATAGATTCCACTATTCTCAATCCAGTTGAAACCCGGAATTGGGGGATAGCGAAGTTGAATTTTTCTCACAATCCGTACGTTAAACCTAACTTCGGAAGTGGTGCGCTGTTTTCATATCGCGAAGCGCTATTCAGCGCACCACTTCCGAAGGTAGGTTTAACGTACGGATTGTGAGAAAAATCCAACTTCGCTAGCACCCAATTTCGGGTTTCAACTGGGTTGAGTATATCTATAGGTGAGGTGTTTGCATCTTGCTCTACACGGACAGATAAATCAACCCAAACTTTGAGTTCAATATACGCACTATTGAGAATACCGCAGAAAAAATTTACCCAAATTTGGGTAGTTTTTCCTTTCCTTCCCATGATTGCTATCAAAACTAGAGTATTTCTAATTGTAAGGACCCGATCATTTTTGAGGTTATGAGCAGAAGGAAAACAAACATGTTTTTACACATGACGAATTGCACATTAGTGTGCGAGCGCTAAACGTCACTCATCTCTATAGTGAGTTTAATTCACCCAACCTCGTACATCCGTACGGGAAGCCAAAATTGAGTAAGTAGGGTTGAAGTACACGTAAAAAAATTTAATGTTGTTTATTGCGCTTTTTGCACTTTACAAGAGTTCTGCGAGTTTTTTTTTCTCACAGTCATCTTTTTCTCACACTCAATACACTCAAAAAGATTTGATTTTCCGTGTATAATATTTGTGTGTGAGTGCTCAATCTGAAAACAAATAGACGTCAAATCATGGCGGGAATCGATTTAGTGTACACGCTTACATGTGACTAACGAGTAATGGGTTATAATTGGGTAAATTTCAGTAACAGAAATCGATCAACCCGAAATGAGAGTGAGTGTGAGAAAAAGAAGCGGGCAAATCACAATCTACACATAACTCTTCAAATTGGTGAAATCGGCAATATTATTAATATTTCTAATACTTTTTTGCCAAAGCAGGCGCTTAATGACATGTATAAGAAAAAACCTATACATCGCATTAGTCACATACATTCGGAAACTTATACTTTTCATTAACTTATGAATGTTATTAGCTTTTTGATATGGGATCATTCATTATGTGGCATAATGAAGAAAGTATTTTCGAATGGTTTTTTGCCATAACATATAAGGTTATTTTTTTACGTGTAGTTATTGCCTTTACTCCCACACTCAGTGAACTGGACTAGTGAAATTCATAACAGGCGCCTTATGAATCTTCGACTAATTATTCCACCAACAATGCTTCTTATACGCAGTTACCTTCACAAGTATTCAAGCGTCGATAGGCGTGTGGTCTACATAGCGGCCTCCAAACCCTGACGTCCATGGTTCGAACCCAGTCTGCCGCACTTTGCTTTTGACGTAGGACTTACGTCTCTCTTTACTATACCGGGTGTCATTTCAAAATATTCAAATCGACCGCGTTACGCTGTGTTGAAAGATTTTAAACGTTCGTCTCAGTGGACGAATTTCTGCGGTAAGCCCCTCAATCGACAGATTTTAAGTATGCCTTTCATGTCCATGCTTGATAAGACCCGAAAAACTTGTTTCAATAGGCATGAAACTGTTTTCAATGAGAAACATTGAGATCAAGGGAACCTATAAATATGGGTACCGCATAATTCTTGCATCATTCCATTACCACGTTCTGATTGGTGCAGACACCAGCGAATGAGCAGCCGCTGGGTCTGCCGAGAAGCCATAAAATAGCGCAACGCGATTTTTTCCTTTCATTCTTACCGGGACAAGCGAAGCAACCGCATCATCGATTGAACAGCACTCACACCTTGGAGCATGGAATGAAGTCATCGAAGCCACCATCATCAGCCGAAACCTAGCCAGTACAGCTGCAGTCCACCCTACAGACCCGACAAAGCAGCAATGCTGAGCAGATACCGGCAGCAGCAGAGTCGAGCCGAGACCGGCCGGCATCGGTGTTGAGCCGAGACAGGCTGAAGAAAAGCCACATGATGCAGCATGTATGTCCACAAAACAAACGGTTCTTCAGAGAGCCAATGATAGAGATCAATACCAAAGCTTTCAATTCCCTTCGGGATAGAAATTTCAGGGTTGTTATGGAGATCCTGAAATATTTTCCACGCCAAATCCGCGCCGACTAAAATCAAATCCACGCCATTTCCGCGCGACATGAAAATCCATTCTGCGCCAAATCCGCGCAACCCAAAACTACATTCTAAGCAAATCTTCTTCTATCTATATAATAAAAATGAAATGGTCTGTGTTCGTATCCGCATAACTCGAAAACGGATGGATGGATTTTCTCCATTCCTTCAGCAAATATGACTGTTATCGTTTCCGACGGGTTTATATGATATTTTCTCAGTCGAAAATCGTTAGTGAAGTAGAGAAAATCGTGAAAAACTAAAATAAAGAATCGTATGGGAATTTCGAATGGGCAGTTCGCAAGGCGCCTTTTCGCCTACTATGCAGGACAACGTCTGCCGGGTCAACTAGTACACGTTAAATATCAATGCATTGATCAATGCAATATTAGCATTGATAAAAAAAAATATGTAGAAAAACATTGTTTGATACTGACCGCACACAAAGCGAACGTGACTGAATGATCGTCCCATGTTATGAATTCTAAATCTTATCACCCGAAATCCCATGTCCGGGTGTTTCCTTCCTTCTACTACTAACAATGCTGTCTCAGAAAAGAACACCCCCCAAGCAACCAGAAGTTCAGATTTTACTTAAATTCACTCTTAACCGAACTAATTGGTTCACTATGGTTCACATCAAGTTCCAAGCATCCTTAACGGAACTTTAAAGTTCACTTAAAGTTCCGTTACATACAAAAATTAGGTTTTAAAAAACGTCCTGAAAGTCGTAATGTTTGAACTACTTAATCATTCAAGTCCGTGAACCCAGTGCTTCTAAGGCCCTACAAAAAAGGCATAGTCATTGTGCAGCTTGATGTTGACTCAAGATAATTTTGGGTACCTTGTCTCTTAGATCTCATGTTAATGGAAATTAGGATCATATGCTTATTTCATCGGATTGGGTACATACCGATAATGAGGACATTACAAATGTCATGATTGATCACCCGACAAGTCGTGGGCTGAACTTGAGAGCAATCACTGGTTTAACGTTCAGGATGACCCATCTTATCTGATTGTTCAGAATGATTCAAACATTTCAACTTCATTTGCATGCTCTTAGAATCAAAATCTTCCCACAGTTTCGGATAACTGAGTTTTCAGGGTCAGTCAAATTTGTGCTCCCATATTTTTTTCTGTAAAACTAATATCGAGATGATCTGAAGAAAATGGTGGTCTAGCTCTCTTTTGTGATTTAATAGACAATCTAAAACGCTGGGCATATATGACCCATCCATCCTGAAAGGGTTGAGATTTGTTTTGGAATTCAATTTCAATCGTTATTATAACACTATTTATTACCCTAGATTGTTTTAGGAATTGGAGTGTTTTTTTCTGGAACACTGCCACTTTTTTTCATATCGCCGGACTCTTCATAGTTCTAAGACCCTTTTATGAATTTAAAAAGCATTTTATTTAGAATTTCATGTTGATTTTTTAAATGCAAACTTCTCTATGTCATAACCTTTTTCATACGCACTACTAGAATTTTGTGCCGAAAAATTTAAAAATGCACCTAAATGTTCTAATTAGGTACATTATTAATTTTTTCGATCAATTAGCCTAATTATTCAATATCATAAGAACTAGGCTTCTTAATCCTAAATAATTGCCTACATTTATTGCTTGGATGGATTTTAAATTCCAAGATCTTCCTAATTTTCAAGAATAATTATCCTGGAGTTGCAAGGGAAACCCTTCAGAATAGTTAGAAGAAATTCTTCGGAGTCTCCACGGAAAAATCTTCAGTATTTCAACGATTTTTTTTTCGAAACTCTGTGGAAGAGTTCCTAAAAAAGGTTCGGTAGAAATTTTGAAAAACTAGAAGAATCCGTAGAAGGATCCTAAATGCATATTTACGATGAAAATTCCAATAAACATCAAATTCCGAAGAACTTCCGGTATAAATTAGAAAAAAAATTCAGCTTGCTTTTTTTTACAGAATTTCTAAAGATTTTTTTCAAAATCCTGGGCAAATTTAATGAATCTTCAAAGGAAATTCTTCTATATTTCCAATGGAAGTTTTTTTCGTTTTTCAAAAAAATCTTGAAAATTTTCAGCAGTTTTTTTAATTTCCAAAAGAAATTATTTGGTGTATACCAAAATATTTCCCATGGAAGTTCCTAAGATTTTCCAGTAGAAAATCGAAAAAAAGTTCATCTAAAACACCAATAATGAATTTCCCGAGGATATTTCGATATTTTTACAAGTAGAAATAACGAAAAAAAATTGCACTTTTGTAGTACTTGTGAAGGTTGTACTTCAAAGCAATTCCAATAGGAATTAAATCAAAATTTTAAAGATTTTCTGATGTGAAAATTCCTTAAAAATTTTAAATCATTTCTTGTGCTTCTTTGCATGGTAAAGATTTAAAGCAATGTTTAGCTGAACCTACAAAGAAATCAAAAGGACTTTCCGAAGAATAATGAATTTCCCATGAAATTTTGGAAGAATTTATGGTGCAAATTAAAAAAAACACGAACCTTGAGAATTCTAAAGATTTATTCTTTGAACATCCAAAGTATTTTTTGAAGATAATCCATAGACTCTTCCGTGGAAATTCTAAATAATGCCTCGAATAAAAAAAAAAAAGAAAATTTAAAAAATGTGATAGAATTCACAAAGAGCGTAAAAAATTTCATTTCAAAATTCCAAATATGAAAACAAAAATCCAAAAACAAAAAATCAACGGTAATATCAAAGTGTTTCATGTGCCATTGGCTATTTAATTTCTCATGAAAATTGAGAAGATTTTTTCTTGAAAAATTTAGAAGTCTTCTTCTACTTCTATGACTCCATATTCCAACTGGAAGTTGGTCTGCTTTTCAACTTAGTTTATTCTATTAGCATTTCCTCAGTTATAAATTGAAAGTTTTAAATGCCAGCAATTGTACGATTATATATCTTGTGTAGCAAGTACGAAGGATACATTATACCTAGGGTGTCGACAATGTTTGACACCCGAAAACATCCTAGACAGGAACGAGAATCGAACTCGTCATCTCCGGATTGGCAATCCTATGCCTTTGCTCGTAAGGCTAACTGGAGACTGAACATTTTGAAGTGCACTCCCTAAAATGTTCGAAAAACTTATTTTGGAAATGAAATAGAATTTCTGGTGAAGATTCGGAAGAACTTGTCGAAGAAATTCATTAGAATGTAAAAAAAACATGAAAATATGAACATTTTTTTCCACCGAAAATTATATGTATTTCCCACGAGACTGTTTTGAATTTTCAGACAGAATTCACATGGAATTTTTTTCGGCATTTACACTGGCGATGTTTTGTTTTTTTTTTCATGACCAATTTGTAGCAAAATTTACATGCAAAATTTTCCAGAGAGAATTGTTCAAAAAACATTCTGAATGCTAGCACTTTATCACACAGATAGAAAAAGTTGTTGAAATTTACACGAAAGTAATGCACATAAAGGGAATGCCAAAAAGAGCGTAAATTTAAACGATATTATCAACTGAATGTAGGGGTGATCGGGGCAATATGGGCCACCTAAGGAAATCGTTCCGAAAAGCGCCGAAAAACTCAAAAAAACATCGTTTAAATGTAGTTGACTTATACTAGAGAATGTTACCTTTCCTATTACGTCGATGAATGACGAAAAATGCGTTTGGAAATTGTTGGAATGCACTTTTGAAAATGTATTGATTTCAATGTGTGTTCCCGACTATACGGGGCAATATGAGCCACCATTTGGGGCAGTATGGGCCACCCATCCAAAACCTTTATTTTGGCGAAAAAAGTATCGTAATATGGAAGAATATGATATTCCTACAATAGTTGTGAGTATTCCATACCAAATAAAATTAAAAAACCGCTTAACAGCGGACTGAACCGATTCGTCACTCTTCACCGTTTGAACAGCCACATTTCAATTGGTCAATGGGCATTTTTTCTGTTTCAATCACAGTAATGCGCTGTTGTAATTTTTCCGTAATGAATCTTACATATATGATAATATTCTTGTATTTGACTACTGAAATTTGAACTTGTTCGCATTTTAAGGCCTGGTATCTTGCTCTGTGCAGGTATGCCCATATTGTCCCATAGAGACCGGTTTTGGGAAAAAAAAGTTTTATGATAAATTCAGATTTGTATCAATACAAACATGTGTGCACAATATTCAATTTTAATATTTTTTTTGATTGTGGTGTATTTTTGACCTGTATTTCAATCAGTTTTGTGTCAAACCCTTATTTATAAACTTCAAATCTTATAATAATTTTGCCTATGCAGCGAAAATTTACATTTTCAAGTGTATTTTCATGTTTGAATTGAATTTTAATGCGGTTTTCACGTTGATGCATATGTGGAGCATCCTCTTAAAGATCATTTAACTTTTACATGATAAAAATAGTCAATAAGCTCAACATGAGGGTGGCTCATATTGCCCCGTATGTTCATATTGCCCCTACTACCCCTATGCAATTTGTATTGCATTATGTCACTTTTTATACGAATAAGTGTCATAATGCTATGTAAATTGCATACATTTAGGGCGAACTTGTTGAAAAAGATCCATGTACGCCAAGAATAGTGTAATTTTTCACGTCTTTATTATTTACGCGTCGATTACTTTTCATTATTTTTTTCTGTGCAGGATTGTATGAAGTAAGGTCAAAGTTTTTACAGGAATTTTTTTTACTGGATTTTTCCTGAATATCCACAAGACATTCTTTTGAAGATTTTTCTTGAATTATTGTAAAAACATGAACAGTTTTCAAAATTGTGGTTGCAGTACGCTGATGCAAAAGTGTCGGCGGCGTGATGCCAAAAACCATCTGCGGCGGAATTTTTAAAAAAATATTTTTTCATTTTTTCTTTCCCAATTTTTTTGGTGAAAATTGAGACTGAAACGCAACCTGCTTTTTCGTTTATTTTTTTTTATGGAAATAAGATCTAAAGCTAAGTTGGCCAAATAACTCAGATATGCATCGGCGTTGCGACCGACGCTGCGTTACCGGGTTTTCTCGATGCTTAATGCTAAATTCTTTTTAACACTGAGTTGAAAAGACGCTACGTGGGCATCGGTTCTAAGATGCGCTTTGCGTTTAATGATTAAATCATTAAATTTGATGATTTGTATTTTTTACACCGCTATTGTTATTTACCAAAAATTTTCGTGTTAAAAAAAACCACGTGGTTCGAGAGCAACACCCCCCCTCCCCCCATGTGGCTTATCGTGGTCATTTTCCAACCCCCCCCCTCCCCCCCCTATATGACCACGTGGTTTCTGGACGGCCCCATATTATGTATCTTAAAGGCATGGTCAAGTCAAGTCCTACGTCCACTTAGCGGTTATGTCACAGACATTACCCACTGTTCGTTTTTTTTAATGAAAATCGTCATTCATAAGGCAACATATTGAAATTCATACCGGTTCCTTGTGGCAAATTTTCATAAGGCGTTTGATTGAAAATCATGCGTCCATTTTTCTCAGTGCATGTTAAAAAAGTACCCAACGGAAAATTTGTTGACCCAAATTTAAGTTTAATTCACTCAATTTCGACTTTAGGTAATAAAACTTAAAATTGATTTCCCGTATTGAACTGGCGTCGTTGGATTGTTTGGCTCTTTTGTTTTTGACAACAAAAGAAAGAGTGGATGAAAGAGAAGAGAAAAAATAACTCAAAAGTAAGTTTAAAAATACTCAATTTTGGGTGCTTTTTTTCTTCCGTGCATGGATCAAGGAGCTATAGCTAGCTAGCTAGAGCTATAGCCCGCTGTCATCATTGAAACGCAGTATGAAAAAAATATAGCCCGGGACATCCTGGCTACGATCTGGCGATGGGCTAAACAATAGGATGTCAATAGCCTGGGTGGAACAGATCAGCGCTGCGTGCCACTAGTTATCTCTTTCATTTTCCCGCTGTTCTTATGCAACGCAAATAGTGACGTCACTTAGTGATGAACTTATTGTCATATAAAAAATCACTTTAATAAAGACCCAAAAAAATGCGTTGCATAAGAACAGCGGGAGAATGAAAGAGATAACTAGTGGCACGCAGCGCTGATCTGCGCCATCTTAGTAAAGTCTAGCTCCTTGCGCATGGATGCCAGATATAAATATATCAAGCATAATTTTTCATAACGACGTATGTAACAAAAGTAAACTAAGCGAGGTTTTTAATACAACGTGACAATCACACGCGGCTTTATATAATACGCATCAATTTTACTGATTTCAGATCTTAAAATTCTTTAATTCAATCTTTTTACGAATCGATGTATGTAAAAATTTCTATTTTTGAAGTCTCACTGTTACATACGTCGCTTTAACATATGGGAACTAAGAGCGACCTATGTAACAAAAAAGCAAAACAAAACAAAACTGCAGTTGCGTCAATCGTGCACTATGGAAAACCGACCAATGTACATCGACGAACGTGCAGCATACCGGTGTATGTATAATTTTATCGTTTTCACAGTGAATTTGAATGAACTGAGCTTTGATGTGAAGCACGCTTATTACGTGACATGTAGTGATGCATGCCAGCTGAAAAAAGTATTGAAAAAAGATTTAGTTTTAAAACAGTTTTAGAAAAAGTTTTGCCAACTTTCTGCAAAAGTCTCGCTTAACTTTTCAAAAGGACCTAAGTAACATTTTTTTCAAGAATTAATTTGAGTATTGCAATCGAAAGCTTTCATGTTTTTCTGTTGATTGCGCTATTCAAATTAATAATTCATGAAAAAAATGTTACTTAGGTCCTTTTGAAAAGTTAAGCGAGATTTCTCGAATCCTCATAATTGTTACATACGTCGTTATGAAAAATTATGCTTGATATATTTACAAACATGCACGGTTAGAAAAAAGTACCTTTTTTTTTTTTTTTTTTAATTCTTTATTTAGGTACCTTTTTTTTTTTTTTTTTTTTTTCTCCTTTATTAAAGTGTTTTTTTTAATTTTAAAATTAAGTTCAACACTTAATTTAGGTACCTAATTTTAGGTACTTTTTTTCTCTTGCATCTCCCTCCCGCTTCCCTTTGTTGTCATAAACTGAAGAGTAAAACCACTCAACAAGAGCATTAAAGTGTGGGAACCCAACGTTGAGTAATCTCATGTTTACAAAAGTTGAGTGAAATTTACCTAACTTTTGGATAGTTTCTATTTAAAATTAAGTTTATTTTACTTAATATTAAGTGAAATTTACTTAATTTCAAGAAAAACTTGCTTAATTTTGGGTTCCCACACTGAACTCCCGATTTGATTGAAAAGTACCTAATATTAGGTACTTTTTTCTAAGACAGCGTGCGGTTTTGAGTGCAAAAAACCCACTTTTGGGTAGTTTGGTTTTCAGTGTATGTCAAAGCTGTCAAATTTTTATGCCGGCATTTTCTTCGTTCGTCCATAGTTTAAAAATGTTCGTGGGCTTGAAATAAAAGTTTTCATAATACATAAATTGATTATATTCGGTCATTCGGCTTGAAAATATAAATATTATTCTGACCACCCAAGATTACGTATTGTTAAATATTTAAGCACTTAATCAGTTGTGGCAACAGGTAAGTAATGCTTTAAGATGCAATGCTTTTCAGATATGTAATCGATAGCAAACGTTTATAAACACTCCGACGTTTTCCGTAGTTAGCACGCTTCGCTTTCCTGTAAGCAATCATGGATACGGATTTGTACGACGAATTTGGCAACTACATCGGGCCGGATTTAGAGAGTGACGAAGACGACGATCAAAGTTTGTACGGACAACCGGACCAGCAGGATGATCTCGATCTGGATGACGGCATGGAAGAAGAAGCCGAGCAAAGCGAGGATCCTGCCACTTCTCGAGCGGTGGTCCTTCACGAGGACAAACGATATTATCCATCTGCACTGGAGGTATACGGAGAAGAAGTTGAAACCATCGTGCAAGAGGAAGATGCACAACCGCTGGATAAACCCCTTATTGAACCGGTCAAGAAAGTAAAGTTTCAGATCAAAGAACAAGAACTTCCTGACACTACATACAATATGGAATTCTTAGCAGATTTGATGGATACTCCGACGCTCATCCGAAATGTGGCTTTAATCGGCCATTTGCATCATGGAAAAACTACATTTGTTGACTGTTTAGTACGACAGACGCATCCGCAATTTCAGGACATGGACGAGCGAAATTTGCGTTACACAGACACACTATTTACTGAACAGGAACGCGGTGTGAGCATTAAAGCTACCCCAATAACGCTGGTCCTGCCGGATGTGAAGAGCAAGAGCTTTTTGATAAACGTTTTTGACACTCCAGGGCATGTGAACTTTTCGGACGAGGTAACTGCCGCAATGCGTCTGTGCGACGGTGTTGTTCTTTTTGTGGACGCCGCGGAAGGGGTGTCTTTGAATACGGAAAGATTGCTGAAGCATGCTATTCAGGAAAAGCTGGCCATTACTGTTTGCATCAACAAGATCGATCGCCTGATGCTGGAACTAAAACTGCCTCCCCAAGATGCTTACTTTAAACTGAAGCACATAGTAGAAGAAATCAATGGTCTATTAACTCTGTATGGGGATTCGGATGTGAAGCAAGTGTCTCCCATTTTAGGCAACGTATGTTTTGCCAGTTCCTTGTATGGTATTTGTTTCACGCTGAAATCCTTTGCTCGGCTTTATGCCGATACGTACGACGGAGTCAACCCAGCGGAGTTTGCACGCCGACTTTGGGGTGACATGTACTTCCACAATAAATCGTAAGTCTTGTTTGTAAGGAACATTGAAACTTTAGGTTAATGAAAACACATTTTTCAGGCGCAAGTTTACCAAAAAGCCGCCGCATAGCTCAGCTCATCGCAGCTTTGTAGAGTTCATCTTGGAACCTCTGTATAAGCTATTTGCGCAGGTTGTTGGCGACGTTGATACTACGCTGGTTGACACACTGGCTGAATTGAACATCCGTGTAACCAAGGAAGAAATGAAATGCAACATTCGTCCTCTGTTACGTTTGATCTGTAATAGATTCATTGGGGACTTTTGCGGATTTGTGGATATGTGCGTAGAACACATTCAATCACCACTGGAAAATGCCCAAACGAAAATCGATCATATCTATACCGGAGTGAGAGAAAGTGGCATCTACCAGGATATGATGAACTGTGATCAGAGCTCGCAACTGATGGTGCATACTTCGAAAATGTACCCTACCGAAGATTGCACTTTCTTTCAGGTTAGTGGACAGTTCCGATACAATTTTGTGATCTGTTAAATGTTTCTTTTGTTTCTTACATTTATATTCATATGTTGTAGGTCCTCGGTCGCGTAATGAGTGGAACATTGCATGCAGGTCAAGAAGTTCGAGTTCTGGGCGAAAACTATTCGTTGATTGACGAAGAAGACTCTCGTACCTTGCAAGTAGGTCGTTTATGGATCTATGAAGCACGATACAAAGTCGAATTGAACCGCGTCCCGGCGGGTAACTGGGTTTTAATCGAAGGAATCGATCAGTGCATAGTCAAGACTTCCACCATTACGGACGTCAATATGAACGAAGATGTGTTCATTTTTAGACCGTTGAAATTCAACACTCAGAGTATCATCAAAATTGCGGTAGAACCGGTCAATCCTTCGGAGCTGCCGAAAATGTTGGATGGGTTAAGGAAAGTGAATAAATCATACCCTCTACTATCTACAAAAGTTGAAGAGTCTGGCGAGCATGTCATTCTAGGAACTGGCGAACTGTACCTGGATTGCGTCATGCATGATCTGCGAAAAATGTACTCTGAGATTGACATCAAAGTAGCGGACCCAGTGGTGGCATTTTGCGAGAGTGTAGTCGAGACAAGTTCCTTGAAATGCTTCGCCGAAACGCCGAATAAAAAGAATAAAATTACCATGATTGCGGAGCCGCTGGAAAAGGGACTGGGTGAGGACATCGAAAACGAAACTGTTTCCATTGGTTGGAACAAGAAAAAGCTAGGAGAGTTTTTCCAGATCAATTACGATTGGGACTTGCTTGCTGCTCGGTCAATTTGGGCTTTCGGACCAGACAACACAGGTCCCAATATTCTTGTGGACGACACACTTCCATTCGAAGTGGACAAAGCTCTACTGGGGTCGGTAAAGGACTCAATCATCCAAGGATTCCAATGGGGCACCCGAGAAGGTCCACTCTGCGAAGAACCAATTCGAAATGTCAAGTTCAAAATTCTTGATGCCGTAATTGCGCAGGAGCCACTGCATCGAGGAGGTGGTCAAATCATCCCAACAGCCCGGCGTGTAGCCTATTCTGCGTTTCTATTGGCCACACCCCGTCTCTGTGAACCGTATCTCTTTGTAGAAGTGCAAGCACCTGCCGATTGTGTTTCTTCCGTTTATTCCGTCCTAGCCAGACGTCGGGGTCACGTTACTCAGGACGCGCCTGTACCAGGTTCCCCGTTGTACACCATCAAGGCATTTATCCCAGCAATCGATTCGTTTGGATTTGAAACCGACCTCCGGACGCACACTCAAGGGCAGGCGTTCTGCCTGTCGGTGTTCCACCATTGGCAGATTGTCCCTGGTGATCCGCTGGACAAAAGTATCGTCATCCGACCGCTAGAACCGCAACCAGCCACGCACTTGGCGCGTGAATTTATGATAAAAACCCGCCGGCGAAAGGGTCTTTCTGAGGACGTTTCGATCAATAAATTCTTCGACGATCCTATGTTGCTGGAGCTAGCCCGCCAGGACGTCCTGCTCAACTATCCCATCTAAGCAAGGTAAGGACTTCGGATTAGGAACTTCAAAACAATATAGATAAGGTTTTTCATTGCGTTCCACTAACGATGGAATGTAATTCATTATGTTAGAGCTGTTCCGAAAGCCCTCCGAGGTTAGTTTTAGAATTGATTTTTTTTTCGTTGCTCCAGTCGCTGCCGATGATGCATTGCTTGAACTTGTTGGAAATTTTCAAACAACTGCTTGAAATTGATTTTACTCTGGCTCTCGTTAGATGATTTCGAATTTCTGGAAAAAAAAATACATTTGAATTACTGTGTAACGTTCATCTAAGGTAGTGATCCCCAAAGTGCGGCCCTCGGAACCCTTTTATGCGGTACGCGAAGGCTGTCAGAAAATGTACTAGGGTGAGTGTACCAATTGTCGCCATACATAAGAACAACTATTAAAAACCGGCACTAAGTAAACGGCATGTGGGTGGACTTTATACATAGGTACCGTCATCGGGGGTGACAATTGGCCAAATAGGGGTCAAATTGGGCCATGTTTTCAACAAATTAAAATGTCTTAATAACGGGATTTTTGTATCTGGGCCAAGGAAAATTGTAATATAAGATATTTTTTGAGCGATTTAAGGTGATTATACAATGCAGCCCGTAGTGAATTTCAAATTCATCACACGTATATCCACATACATTTACAAAAGCCCAAATCTGGCGTAATAGTTTTCGTACAGTGCCCAAAACTCAAATTATGATTGTTCAGCATAACTAAGCAAACGATCTACCATTATTTCAGCCCCATACGCGTTATGGTTCTTTCATCTCGTGCTCTTGAAAAAAATATTGGAAAAGCACGTGGTTTACAAAATGACCGATTTCTGGCTTTATTGTATAATCACCTTAGATAGCCGACTTACAGACTGTTCGCGACACTTGAACCCACAACCTCTTTTTTTTTATTCTTTATTTAGGTGTTTTTCTAATTCTAGATTAAGTTCAACACCGCCACAACCTCTTATTTCTAATCAAAACTCTACCACCAATATGCACAATCATGATTATACACCATTCGGGACGCGCGAGGTCCTGGAACACTCATGGCTCGTTCATACTGTGTACCATGAGAGAGATATTTTCGTTAATGTTGTACAAAATAAAACATCACGTATGTTTGAATAATATGCAATTTAAGCTCTTATGTACATCTTAAGGCCAGTCTTATTGTTCAAGCTTCAGTATTTATTTCTAATTTAAAACCAATAACGACGTCATGTTGATTTAAAACCAATAACATCTCCATCTATGGTGATATGGTGGCCATGTCCCCTTCCACCGGATATGCGACACTTGTCATGTCCGCAACAGTAGTGAATATGTGCTGTGTGAGTGTCCTCTCTACGAAGTTTTCAGAACAATATACCATATTGGTAGCATCAGGGATGCATTATCAAATTATACGACATACGAAGCAGCAATCATTTGTTTCTTATAAGATGCTGGAGTAGAAAATTAATTTGACACACATTGCTACAAGAGACTGACAATCTCCTGTATCGTATCTCCATGATCGATATCGGAATGTAATGTATAGGAATATAGGAAGCCGCGTTGGAGCAGGAGAACAGGAGAAATTACTTCAATAATGCCTCATTCTGTTGTTGATACCATACACAAGTAACCACCAAGCATTAATTCATGCATGTAACCAATCACAGATCAGCATATTAAGGTGGTTATACAACAAAGCCACAAATCGGCCATCTTGGAAACCTCGTGCTTTTTCTAGTGATTTTTCAAGAGCACGAATTAAGAGAACCATAATGCCCATGGGGATGAAACATCCGTAGATCGTTTGCTTACTCATGATAAACAATCGACTTTAATTTCAGCATTGTACGAAAACTATTACGCTGGATTTGAACTTTTGATAATTGGCTTGATTGTATAATTACCTTAAATGCTTATTGCATTAGATCAGTTTTACCGATGTAAGGATGCATTTATTCATCGCTTGTCAAGCAACGATACACTAGTTCAGTGTTACGAATGCAGCGATGCATTACATATGTTTTATTTCAACATTTCAAAGTAATAAGGCATTATTTCCGTCGTAAAAGGGCCTTTTTGCACTTTAAGGTGGTTATACAACAAAGCCACAAATCGGCCATCTTGGAAACCACGTGCTTTTTCTAGTGATTTTTCAAGAGCACGAATTAAGAGCACGTGGTTTCCAAGATGGCCGATTTGTGGCTTTGTTGTATAACCACCTTAAGGACATAGTTGGAAAAGTACCACGATGGCCGTCAATATGGCACCGGACCTTCCACGGGTCGTTACCACATCTCCCGCACTCCTCTCCCACCAGCATTCGAATGCATCGAACAGCATCGAATAAAAGTTTAATATTCAAATTACTAACCTGCTCACAGCATATTTATTTACTTCCCGTGATAATTAACATGTTTCTTCAAATAGTCCTATGAATTTCGGTTCGAACTATAGAATAAATCAGCAGCTTCGTGCCAATTTAATAGCCTTTCGCGATTTGGTGGGCTTATCACTGCACTTCACTTCCTCTCAAAGGGCATTGATAAAATCAAATTTTCACACACTTCTCCGTACATGAGCAGCCCGAAATGTTGATGGAATGTCAATTAAACATCACTTTTTGAAATCAGTCACTTGTTTGAAGCGAAAACTTAATATAAACTGCTATTTTTGATCGAAAAAAAAACGACTAAAAACTGATCGCGGAGCGAATGTAAACACCGGCAGCGGCAGCAGCAAACTAATATTTAGGGTGGCTCAAAAATTATGTTTCTCCGCCACGCTCAGTCGAATATGTTTCATATTCTGGGTGTCTTCCGATGGTTTGGGCTGGTTTGAATAGGGGCTTAGGTCGTTTCAGGTTTGTATGACAGTTGATATGGCAAGATTTAATTTTACATTATTCTGATTGTGGCGCTTCGTCATTGGGCCATGGCGAGGGGGGAGACCATATGATTGGATGAAATATTCAAGAGCTTTGACTCCATAGACAATGCATATTGAATTGTCGTTCCGATAGTTGAGAGTCGATTTTATTCGAGATTACCAATCCTTAGCATGATAATTAGGCTTCTCAGAAAGCATCAGTGAAATAGCCAGAATTTGTATGTGATATCTATCGCACCAGGAGCAGATACTTCATACAAAAAGTGTGACATGGGAGTGAGCGGGGTATAAAATGCTATTTTTTGCGTTACGTAATCAATGGATCTTTCCCAAGGTGCGGTTTTCATTCAGCTATGTGGGTTCTCTTTTCGCCAGCGTTTGGGAGAGAAGCACTGTAGTCAGTGTAATGAAAGGTTTAGTTTCCCATACTAGCTTTCATACAAACTTGAACCGGCTTGTGCCCAATCAGTTTTTGTTCAAATTGGCTTTTGGAATACACTCGGAGCTGGGACTGAATCGATTGAGCGTGGTGGAGCCGGGTCGTTTTTTGAACCACCCTACTAATATTCTTTGCTTTTTTATAAATACTACACCAATACTACTACAGTATGTGACAGTTTTCATTGTACCAATACTTTCAAAGCTTTGTTTTGGTACTCAACCCACCTTCACCTTAATGGCTGTATTATTTGCAAGCATATATAGCTCCATGGTTACTTTGGTACTCTGTGTAGGGATTGAGACAGTGGAGGCCAGTGGAGATATATCAGCTTCCACACTGATATTCTTCCCTCCCCCTTCATACGGGAGCTTGGCAGAAGGAAGGTCGTGCGATATGTGCTATCACAAATATTGCCCTCCGCTAGCTTTCAAATCGACTTCTATAAAAACATTCTTCATGCCTGCCGTATCCTAACGGAACTATCAATTCTATACCTTCGCCTCTAATGCTATCATGAACATGTACGTCCAAGTTTGGAAGATGATATTAGCATTTCCATATCATAACATACCCTGTTATTACAATACCAAACGCATCACAAATTATTATTCGTTTGCAAGGAATGTAATTGTCGCTGAAAAATGCGAAAAACAAGCGACAAAAGAGAATAGCGATAACTCTTTGTCCCCATCTGCAGAGGATAAAGACATTGTTGCGTTCCATTTTATTTGCAACAAACATGGAGTAAACTTTTCAAACTGCGATAACTTGTTTATTTCAGAAGTAAAACGCAAATCATGTGAACAGATGGTTAAGTTTATGTCTAATCTATGATAACTGATACTAATTTAACCAAAAACATCATCGGAAACCGACTACTTCTCAAAATACGTGGCAGGCGATAATTGTCCTATTCTGTTGCAGTTTGGGACAAACGCTTATTGCGAGTTGAGTTTGTCCCAACATTTACAAGAGAGGATAATGTCGTTGTCATTGGCAATGTTGTTATATTACATTCCTTGTTCGTTTGATATTGAAATACCTAAGTATGTTATGCCTAAAGTATTCTACATGTTTTGTCCCGTGTACGGAGGAACAGACCGTTTTACCTATAGTATGGAAGCACCTCCTTAGCCGTGCGGTAAGACGCGCGGCTACAAAGCAAGACCATACTGAGGGTGGCTGGGTTCCGGTGCCGGTCTAGACAATTTTCGGATTGGAAATTGTCTCGACTTCCCTGGGCATAAAAGTATCATCGTGCTAGCCTCATGATATACGAATGCAAAAATGGTAACCTGGCTTAGAAACCTCGCAGTTAATAACTGTGGAAGTGCTTAATGAACACTAAGCTGCGAGGCGGCTCTGTCCCAGGGTGGGAATGTAATGCCAATAAGAAGAAGATGGAAGCACACTACCTCCTATCTATATATATAAAACTCAATGTTTGTATGTTTGTATGTATGTTTGTATGTATGTTCCAGCATAACTTCTGAACGCATTGGCCGATTTCAACCAAATTTGGAACACACATTCTTTATCTTAAGGAGACGACGATAGGGGGGTTAGGGATGCTCTTTAGAAAAGTGGGGGAGGGGGTGGGGGGGTGTTGTATTGCTAAGGTATCGATCAACTCAGTGTACCTTCTGAACCCCTTGGCCGATTTCAACCAAATTTGGAACACACATTGTTTATCTTAAGGAAACGACGATGGGGGTTAGGGATGCTCTTTGGAAAAGGGGGAGGGTGTGGGGGAGGGGTATTGCTAAGTCATTGGTCAACTCAGTGTACCTTCTGAACCCCTTGGCCAATTTCAACCAAATTTGGAACATACATTCTTTATCCTAAGGAGACGACGATAGGGGGGTTAGGGATGATCTTTGGAAAAGAGAGAGGGTGTGAGGGGAGGGGTATTGCTAAGGTATCGATCAACTCAGTGTACCTTCTGAACCCTTTGGCCGATTTCAACCAAATTTGGAACACACATTCTTTATCTTAGGGAGACGATGATAGGGGAGTTAAGATTGCTGTTTAGAAAAGAGGGAGGGTGTGCGGGGAGGGGAATTGCTTAGCTATTGATCAACTCAGTGTATCTCCTGAACCCATTGGCCGTTTTCAACCAAATTTGGAACACACATTCTTCATATTAAGGAGACGACGATAGTGTGGTTAGGGATGCTCTTTTAAAGAGGGACGGTATGGGGGGAGATGTATTGTTCAGCAATCGATCAACTCAATGTAAGTCTTGAATCCAATGACCAATTTGAACCAAATTTTTATCAAATATTGTATGTCCTAAGGAAACAATTTTACTGAATGTGGGTAGGTCATTTTAAAAAAGGGAGGGTATGAGAGAGGGGTATTGTTTAGTTATCGGTCAATTCAGCATAACTTTTGAACCCATTTACCAATGTCCACCACATTTGCAACCCATATTCTCTGTTTAAGGAAGTAAGTAGGCATTTTCCCGGAATAAGCCCATGGTGAGTGTGATCCCTTCTTTAAAAATGGGGGTTTGTCCGGAATAAAGCATCGGTGGATGTTTTTCCTTCTTTAGCAATTGACGTTTGCCCGGAATAAAGCTATTCAAACCAACGATCTCTTTTTCAAGATCAGTCAATGCTTCCAAAAGCCTTCTTTAAATCAAATGATGAAGTATCAATAAGTTAACACAATTACTCTGTTGACCAATTGGTTTTATCATTTTTTGATTGTGAAAAAAATGAAAACCAAACTGGCAATTCCGAGCAAGGCCGGGTACATAAAGCTAGTTCTATATAAATATGAATAAAAATAAAATCTGGCCAAAAATAAAATCCAAGCCCATTTTCTCAGCTTGATCAAAATATTACATACACCGATTTGAAAAAGTTCCCGAGATAAGTGCGGGGTTAGAGATCACCTCCAAAAGCAAACGAGGGAGGCAGGACTACATCCGCTTCGGTACAACCACAAAGTAATGCTTCAAAGGGGGACCAGTGCACAACGCACCCTCGAGGTTAGCTGCGTGTCCTTGCAGCACCGAACATCGTAACTCGCTTTTTTAGAAGAACACCATGGTATCGTGCCAGCGCATTGCCGGCTTTCCAGGTGGCCTTACCACGCCCTATGTCCTCGGAAGGTGGGAAGGGTCGACTTCGCGCCTGCTTCCCTCTGCCTGCTTCCCTCTGGTATCAAGAATGATGATGCCGCGTGCACCCCAAATTGACCTTTCTGCGATAGGGCCTATTCGCCGGCACACAGAGGGACTTGCCGACGCGGTGCCTACGCATGCCCCAGCCTTGACGAGGACCCATTTCCGTCCTCGGAACCCGCCCGGTTGACCGAGGCCGCGAAAGCGACGATACCATGTTGTTCTTCGCCCGGCCACTTGTTCGATGAAAGGATCGAGTTCGACCACAGAGCATGACCACCGGTATGACCCATGAAGCCGACTCTGATCCCTTGGACCACCTCTTATTTGCGCCTGAACTAGCCATCCTTGAGTCCACGCGCCACCTTCTGTGTAGCTCCGAGACGATTTGGGCGATAGCAGATAAAACGGCGTTCCAGCCAACTTCATCTTTACACATCCTCCGAACTAGATTGTCCGGAGTAGTGTCCAGACCACATGTGGCAAGCATGTGGTCACGCATTGCGCGAAAACGTGAGAGCACACGAACAACACGTGTTCCGCCGTTTCCTCTAAACCTGCTTCAGCTTTGCTGGAACAAATCAAACAATTGGGAGGGTTCGTGCAGCATTGTGCCTTATGTCCCTCCAATCCGCAGCGTCGTGTGTGTGTGTGCGTGTTTTTTTTTTTTTATAGAGGGATGAAGGCAAATCTGCTTACAGACACCTGAAATTATCACTCAGGGAGTGGGGTTGGCGCGGAAGGCAGAAGGCCAGCCCGCCGAACCCACTAAACCCACCCAAGCAACAGAAGGTTACTTGAGTTACCCTCTCTTCTAATGCCCTGGTCCCTCCGGGACTTACTGGATGTCAATACTTCGGAGAGGAGCTGTGCTCATGCACTTCACTTGTCCAGCCTCTAGCAAGCATTGCTAGTTCGCTGCATTCTCCTCATCATTACTGATGCAAGTATGACTGCGTATCTCCACTACGATACGTTTTGCATTTGGCGCTCGTACAATTGCTCTCACTTCTTAATTACGGCACGGTTACATCAATCATTGGGCGTACCGATTGAGTGCCGAGGTCGGTCCAGTGATTCCGGTTGAAGGATGGCTTCCGGTTCACTGGCGCCCCGACGACTCCGAACCGGTTGTTTTCCCACGATCGGCTACTATTCATCTCCTTCGCTCACTGTCCAATGCTCTCTGGTCTTCACGTCATTTTCGCTGCAACGACAGCATGATCTGCGTTACTGCTCTGTTCACCATGTTCCACGTATTTTTATTTTCGCACATTTCCTGAACGATGTTGTCGGGATTTATGCTTCGAGTGCTGACCGTTGAGACCCAACTCCGTTCTGCCCTGAATCGTGGACAGTCGAATATCACGTGCTCCGGTGTTTCTTCACAGTTCGGACAGGCCGGACAAAGTGGAGACTCTGCGTGTCCGAATCTATGCAAATACTTATCGAAGCATCCATGGCCTGACAGGAACTGCGTCAGAAAGAAGTTGACTTCTCCGTGTTTTCTGTGCTCCCACGACTGCAGGTTCGGAATGAGCCGATAGGTCCATCTTCCTTTCGAACTACTGTCCCAATCCTGCTGCCACTTTCGCATCGAATCGACTCTCGCAATCTTGCGTGCTCCCATCGTTCCACGTAGTCCATAGCAGGCACAATCTTCCTCCAATAAAATTTGGATGGGAGTCATGCCTACTATGACGCAGACCGCATCCATCGAAATGGTCCGGTACGCACTTGCCACCCGCATAGCCATTAACCTGTATGTGCTGTTGAGCCGTGTCAGGTTCCTTTTCGTGATTGCTCCTGCCGCCCAGACGGGGGCACCGTATCTGAGTACAGAAGTAGAAACGCTGGCTAAGAGTCTCCTCTTTCTGCTACTAATCGCAGAGCTATTCGCCATTACTCTGGTTAATGCTGTGGTCGCTTTTGTTGCCTTATCGCAGGCGTAATCAACGTGGCTGTTGAAGTTTAGCTGGCCATCGATCATCACGCCCAGATGCGTTACTTTTCGCTTCGACTCGATGGTGACCTCCCCGGCTGTGATTGAAGTCTGCTGAATTGCTTTCCTGTTGCTGATTATCATCACTTCCGTTTTATGGGCTAATGCCAGCATTTTTCCGCACATCCAGTTCTCCATTATTCTTATGGCCTCCGTAGAACGTACTTCCACCTCATCTACTGTTTCTCCGAATACCAAGAGCACCATGTCGTCCGCAAATCCAACTATCTTCACGCCTCTTGGTAGTCTGAGCTGCAATAACCCGTCGTACATAGCATTCCACAACGTCGCACAGAAGAGTAACTAGAACAAATTCGTGGACAAAACCCAAAAATTTTTTTTCAACATTTATACATTCTTATATTTTTTTTAGATACTTAGAAACATTCTGCATAATATGGCTATTTCAGAAGTGACCCAAAATTTTGTAAAAAAATATAATTAGGGCTCAAAAATGAGGTATTGAATTGGATTTTATTCACTTTATTTGTGGAGTATTTGGAAAATTTGATTTTTACACAACATAAATGTTATCAACAATCTATTATTAGTACACAATGAGTAGATTATAGTTGTATGTCTCCATTTGGCTCATGTTTATGGTCAAAATATAAATTTTATGTTTCAGGTGATGACCATTTGAAAATCACAATTTTTTCTATTTTTTATGTTTTTCTTCAGAGGAAATGTTAATCTATACGGCAAGATCCGGCAAAGATAAATCACTTGGGTGTAACTTCAAGATATGAACTAAGCATTCCACGTGAAAACTCGTCCGCAAACGTCCGCAAATTAGATTCTGAGCTATTTGAATAAAATGCGATTTTTCATCATTTTAAAACAAAATTTTACCATTTGCTCATAAATTACCACATATAACGAATCCAGAAGAAAAAATATTATATGCATTACAGCACCTTGTAGATCAACAAACAACGTGATGTAATTTTGGGATATTCTGGGTCATCTAAACTGTTCTTGAGTTCAGAACTTGCGGAACTTTTTGTTACATATATGTTACTAGCTGTATGTACCCGGCCTTGCTCGGAGTTGCCAGTTTAATTCGCAGTTTTTTCACCATCGGAATTGGAATAGGTCAAAAGGATAATTGTGTTTTCTTATTGATATTTCATCATTTGATTAAAGAAGGTAGATTACATTTGAAAACATTGACTGATTTTGAAAATGGGATCAAACCCAAAATCGCTTTATTCCGGGCAAACGTCTATTTCTAAAGAAGGAAAAACATACACCGATGCCTTATTCCGGAAAAACGTCTATTTTTAAAGAAATGATCACATTTACCGTCCAGAAGGAAACACTTTAATCATTGCTTTTCTCTGGGCAAACCATGATTTCGATGAAGTGTTGAGTTGATCGATCCCTGTCATCTTCGCCTTCTTAAGAAAAAGAATGTTTGTTCCAAATTTGGTTGAAATCGGGCAAGGGTACAGAAGTTATGCTGGAACATTGGATCATTGCATACCTTGCTTTTATTTATTAATCTTAAATCATTATCATATAATTATCATACCTTTTAAAATTTGAATAAAGGTTACTCGATTATGGATCACTATGCAATTTGATCATTCATAATCATCAATCATTAATCATATCGATCGTTAATCATTAACCATACACATAGTGTGTCAACATTTAATCACGATCGGTAATCGTTAATCATAATCCAACGGTTTTTTCATTATTCATAATCGTTAATTATTGTCAAAAATGAATTTAATCATTAATCATTATCAGTCATCATTTTCAAAAATTATAATTCATTAATCATAATCTTTAATCATAGAGTTGAATGATTTAATCATTTAATCTGCTTAGAATTGGTCCTGGGGTCAGGAGTTACACTGAATTGCCCGTTTTCTAAAGACAACCGCTTTCCCTTTACCCTTCCTCTTTTCTCAACGGCCATTTCACCCCTTTGTTATCTTCTCCTAGGGATAGAAAATGTGTGTACCAAATTTGGTTGAAATCGGTACAGGGGTTCAGAAGTTACACTAAATTGCCCGTTTTCTGAACAATACCCTCCCTTCAGACCCCTACCCCTTATCCAAATTTCCCTCCCGTACGATCGGCTCCTCATAGTGAATATGTGTACAAAATTTGATTGAAATCGGTCCTGGGGTTGGGAGTTACACTGAGTTGCTCGTTTTCCAAAGACAACACCTCCCCTATACCCTCCCTTTTTCCAATGACCATCCCATCCCCTTTGTTATCTTTTCCTTATGATGTAGAATGTGTACCAAATTTGGTTGAAATCGGTACAGGGGTTCATGATTTACTTTGAATTGCCCGTTTTCTAAACAAAACCCTCCCTCCAGACCCTCCCCTTTCCCAAATCCCTCCCATATGATTACCTCCTCGTAGTGAATATGTGTACAAAATTTGGTTGAAATCGGTCCTGGGAGTTGAAAGTTACACAGAATTGTTCGTTTTCTGAACAAAACCCTCCCACCACCCCTCCCTTTTCTACATGACCATCCCACCCCCTTGTTAACCTCCCCCGAGGATAGAGAATGTCTGTACCAAATTTGGTTGAAATCGGTCCTGGGAGTTGAAAGTTACACAGAATTGTTCGTTTTCTGAACAAAACCCCTCCCACCACCCCCCCCCCCTTTCTACATGACCATCCCACCCCTTTGTTAACTTCCTCTGAGGATAGAGAATGTCTGTACCAAATTTGGTTGAAATCGGCCAAGTGGTTCAGAAGTAGTTAGCGAACATACATACATAGATTGGTTTTTATATATATAGATTTAAATTCACAGGCTCCTGGACCAACCAACCAACCTGGACGAACCAAGACCAACTATCATTGTGAAATATTTATGGGATATCCTTGATTTCAGGACTTGAGTTCTACAGCTGCTAAAGTAACCTTTTCTGTCACACTCATTACATCTCTCGGAAGACCAACAAACACCGTAAGACAGCTTTGATAATTTGAGTCATCCAAACTGTCTTTGAGTTCAAAGCTTGCAATCTACAGTCATGACAATAGCTTTTTTGTCACTCAAAGCTCCGATATATATCCGATCTAGCGACGTTTTTTATTTGTAATGAATTTCTAAAAGCTCTTTTCCGATGTGTATTGACCTTCAAGGCGAATAAAGGAAACTTTTTAGTAGCTGTACATCTAAAGTCCTGAACTCAAGTATAGTTTGGATACCCTATGGCGTCCAAGGGATATTAAAAAGTATATTGTTTACCGCAGTACCTCTATAGGTACGTTTGAATGATAATCTTATTTTGCAACAATACAGATGCTGCTAATGTACTAAATATTTTCTGTTTCCGAACTCTGCTATGGTCAGGACGTTCTAGGTTGTTGTAAGGCTTCAAACGCTCATACCTGATATTATTCCCTGATAGGGGAGTTAAGGAGAAAATAGTGTTCAAGCAGAAAACAGTGTTTACATTTGTGCATGCGAATTTATACAACCATTTTTGTTTTGGGATCTTGGGCATGGGTTAAAATAAGTTAGAAGTATTTTCCTATGTAAATGTTAGGAAATCCATTTAAGGATAGAGCTTTAACTACGGGTTTATTGCTACTTTGTGAAATATAGCCATTTTAGAATCGTTCACTTAGCGGCAGCAAGAGATTTTGATTTTTCATAAAACGCGAGGTTTTATTTGAAAACATATGTATTTTGAGATTTTTAGCTGGTTTTACACTGTTAGGTGGATGGATTTAGCCAAAAAATGCATTTTCCTGCATAATTGGCAATTATTATTTCATCCTAGGTCCAAATAACCGCAAAAAATAGTTTTGGCCAAGAATTGGCTTATTTACTCCTATGTGCGTCGGTCCCAGGATAGAACCTTGTGGAACACCAGCTGTTATTCGTACTCTCTTTAGTCCCTCATGTGTTTCGTAAACTAGTGTCCGATTCTCGAAATAGCTCTTTAGAATTCTGCAAAGGTATCCCGGAAATCTCATCCTGTGTAGAGAGTTAGCTATTGCTTCCCAACTCGCACTGTTGAACGCATTTTTCACGTTTAAGGTAACCATAGCGCAGTAGCGGATACCTCTTCTCTTTTGCTTCTTGGCTGCTTCAGCTGCTTCTACGACTTCCCGGATAGCGTCAACTGTAGATCTGCTCTGCTCTCGGAACCCAAACTGCTTGCACGATAATCCGTTGTCGCCTTCTGTGTAGATAGTTAATCTGTTGAGGATGACCTTCTCTAGGAGTTTTCCGACCGTGTTTAGCAGACAAATAGGTCTGTAGGACGATGGTGTGTGTATGTGTGTGTGTGTGTGTGTGTGCGCACCAAAAGAGCAAAAAGTTTAGCTCACTTTTTTTTCACGTACCCTCAACCAATTTACTCGCAGGTTGCATTGGACGCAGTATACTGCCCCATTGTTTCCTATTGAAAATTGGCCGGATCGGACTATGGGCTTGGAATTTATGGCCAAAATACTTTTTCTCATAAAAAAGCGCGTAAAAAAGTCTAGCTCACTTTTAATGCACTAGGGTTAAGGCAGGTATTTTCGTCTTTTCGTCATAGTCTCGAAAACCAATAAAGGAGACACTTTTTTGACAAACTCATTCGTATCAAATCTTAAGCTCAGGAGATACATTCTGCTATAGTGGAGCTCTAGCTAATGGATGTTGCTTTCGATGGTTTTAGCCCCTATGACGATGGACGGAAATACCTGCCGTGTCCATATCCCTCAACCGATTTCCTCGCAACAGGTTGTATTCAACGCAGAAACTTGTCTCATTATTTCCTATAGAAAATTGGCCAGATCGGACTATTTTTTACCGCACGAGAAAGGCATCATCACCGCTAGGTGGATTAATCTGTTTTTTTTTTGGTATTTTACCTCTTTTGCAAGGCTATTTCATAACAGAGTATAGGAACTTTTCACGAAAATCGATTTGGTACCAGTTATGTAGGACGTAGCAATCCTAATAACAACAAAACGATTTGGAACCGCTTCTGACGGTTCGATTGGAAACAAGATGGCGTCTTTGCCGATCTCTTATTCTTATTTCTAGTAGGAAGGTGTCCGCTACTACGATTCCTGAGCAAAGCTTAAGAGCAAATAGATAACTAATTTTGATGTTGTAAAATCGCAAAATTTTGATAACTCAGGTTGATATTATTTTGGTCGTTTTAAGGGTTAAAAGATCAAAATCTATAGCAGAAAAATCTTACTGTGACATCAAATCGAAAATTGTTCCTGTTGATGAAAGCAAATGGAAAACTAATTTTGATGTTGGTGTTCGTTAACAAAATAAATCATTTGTTTGATGTTATATCATACAATTTAGAAATCGACAGTAAAATGAAATCAAAAGATGTACCCAATCACGAAAATAAGAATTTGAAAACAAATCATGATTTTGATTTGATGTCGACCACAAAATATGTTTTCAATTTGCTCTATTTATGATATCAGACTTTGCTCGGGTTACCAAATATTTTTTTCGATGAAGGTGCTTAGTTTTGAAAAATCGAACCTTAGATGTCTTTCGCCATACAGACTTCAGAAAGTTAACTCCTTGTGTGTCGCTGTAAGCACAGGAAAAGTGAGTGATTCATTATCTGCTTTGAGTATGGTTATAACGGCACACTAGGAGTTAACTTTTTTGAAATCAGTTTGGCAAGCAAAGAGTCCTATATATAGTAATAACGCATTTGACAGATCTCCTGCTCGAAATTCGAAAAGAATTATTCATAGAATTCTGGAAATAGCAAAAATGTTGATGCTTTATTATGGTTGGAAATTGTCAAGTCGTTTATGAAAATTTACAGATTCAAAGTTGTGCGGTGGTCCGAACTAGCCATCTTCAGATTGGCAATTTTAAGCCTTCATTTGCAAGATTAACTG
Organism: Armigeres subalbatus; assembly: GCF_024139115.2. NCBI lineage: Eukaryota > Metazoa > Arthropoda > Insecta > Diptera > Culicidae > Armigeres > Armigeres subalbatus. Next base: position 1,009,464 of record NC_085140.1, read on the forward strand.
GATACTGGATTAGCGTTTGCTACTTTTTGATGAAAGTGTTCGAAATTCTTGATAGGGAGTCTCGTTTCGACCGTCTTCCAATGCGGTTGGTTTTTGCGCTCTACTTTTGTGCGGAGATTCGCCTAAAAGTAGAACAATAGAACCAGTGCAGTGACCGCGGTCGAAAGAAATCTCGCTTAACTTTTCAAAAGGACCTAAGTAACATTTTTTTCATGAATTTATTTGAGTACTGCAATCGAAAGCTTTCATGTTTTTCTGTTGATTGCGCTATTCAAATTAATTCATGAAAAAAATGTTACTTAGGTCCTTTTGAAAAGTAGTGTAGTGTATAAAAAAGTGCTGCAGATCCTGAAGACGTGCGCATGTTCGTGTTTGCTAGGGCTGATCGATTGTTATCAATGGCAATGCCCTTTCTAATATTGCGATCAAGCCGATGTACATAATGCTCAAACATGTTCAGCGTCAGAATTATTGAGGAGAGGTAAGGTTTTGAAGACCTGTAAATTTATTTAAACACGCATGCACCCTCACAAAAACACACACACATTCACATATATTCACAAATACATACATACACTGATGGACGTGAGTGTTCGTCATGTTTTCATAGTAAACTCTATTAAAACATGACGAATACTTTTGTCTATCAGTCTACACATATAAACACACATACACACTCATATACACACATACAGATATACATCATACATAAACATGTACACGATTTTTATTATATATTAGGTACATATATTATTAGAAGCGTTTGGTACGGGAGGTCCACGCTTTCTTCCTTTCCCCTCGATTCCAAGCTATTAGGTGACTTTAGGTATTCCTGAAGTCGCTCAATATCTAGGAGTCATCTCTGCGGTACATACTGCGTAGTTGGCCTGGCCATATGAAAAGAAAAATGACGAAATTCAGAAACCGTCATTTTCCAAGATGCTTTCAAGTATTGGCTACTCAAGTATGCGATTAGATTATATTAGATTAAAAGGGTTCGAAATTATTGATAGTTCTTACAAGATGCCGTTCACCACAAAATCAAACAGACGATCCATTGCAAGAAAGTTAGCATTAGCATTGAACATTTCGCACAAATTCGTAGGTGGTACAAGCCAAGACTATTGCATGAAAGTAGGATCACTTTCATCCGTTACCACAGACATTGATTTGGGACTAATCACTATCTCTTAGATGGAAGCAATGCACTCTCCAATAGTCAAGATCTGTCCTGGTCACGCCCTTGCGAATGCTGGGAAGAAGAAGGATGGTTAGTTGGACACCTACTTAAGAAAGATGCAGAGAACTCTACGACCTTTCATAGGTGCCACGGGAGGTTTTTTTTTGGGATTGTGTGGGAGGTTATAACAGTAGGAATCGTTTTGGTAGAACGTGAAACACAGAAAGAACTAAGGGAGAAATACAAAGTAGGAAAGGGACGAGCCTGGAATTGAACCCACGACCTCCTGCTTATAAGGCAGAAGCGGTAGCCATTAGACCACCGAGCTAGACGATCCATTGCAAGAAAGTTATATAAAAAAAACTTACATCTTTGCTGGTTGACCCCAGTAGTTTGGGACGCATTGAAGTCTATTGCGAAGTAGGTGGAACGCTTCAGTTTGAGGAATCAGCATTAATATTCCATACAAAGCCCGTGATAGATGTTGCGCATCGGCGTTGTCATTGGTATGCGAGACCAGAGCTAGTCGAAGGGCTGAAATGCAATTTGGCAGGTACTTGTCTACTACTGAACAGGAGCAATCTACAGGCATACTTACAGGCAAAAATGGGAGATTCAATCAACTGAACAAGTTTATCGATTTCTACTAGAAACTCGACCGTGATTTCCATGTCAGCACTGTAATAAAATCATAATCAAATAAATCTTTCATTGAAAGAAACTTCAGATCCATATTACAATAATACGACGATTTCCGACACATGTTGATAGCACTGAGCCAATAGACAGAGCGACAAAGTAGACACAGCACAATGTGACCAACATTTGTACAGACACTCGAACAACGAAGCAGACTTTTCGCTTTTAATATCCCTCAAGGTGTTCCTTAATTCGAACAAATCTGACGTCGTCAGTAGAATCATATTCAACGTCCGAACCATCGTCGATGCAAACTTCAGGTTGCTTCTTTCCTCTTGCAAGATCTCTGCGAACGTTCGATAAATGTATTCGGCATTCAGCAGACGACAAAGCTGCCTTATGATTAGCGTTCCTCGATTTTCCAAGAACATTCGGTTTTCGCTAAACAATGACAGCAGCTCCATCAAAAAATGTTTATACTGCAGTTGATCGAAGTCGCTGCCTTTCGCTGTCGCCGAGTTGACAATCTCTGCCAGCACGACAATTGCTTGTAGTACCACTTCGTCCGAACTATCAGACAAGCAGTCCCGCAATAACACCGGAAACAGATTGTTCGCATGACTGGACATTTCATCGTGGACTTCGGTGAACAGATGGTGAACCCATTTCAGCACAGCGATCTTAGTCGGCACCGAACTGTGAATCAAGTATTGGCGTAAAACTTCCATCACAGAGTCCAGGTCTAGATTTTTAAGGTGCTGTTGTTTTTCCTCGCCCGATACCAGCTCCAGCAAGTGAATGTTGACTGCCGTCGCACAATCTTTGATGTGCTTTTTAGATTCACTCTCAAACGCCAGGCATGGCAGAACTGCTGTAAAAATGCCTGATGAGAATCTTATAATATTTCCCTTCGCCAGCTGAACGAATTCCTTGATCCAGCTTATTGCAGTGAACTGTATCAACGCGTTACTCGATTGCGCTTGGACTATCAATACGTTCATCATCTGCGGAATATCCACCGCCGTGGGGTCGGACTTGATTGTTTTCAAAAATTGAGTCAGCAATGATTCACACATTCGCTGAATTTCTGGCATATTGTCCTCCAGCATTTGGAACAAACCAAGTAAAATTTCCGGCAGATAGACTACCATGTTGATTTCAGGAACAGCATTCAGCACCGATATCCAAGAAATTATGAACTGCCTGGCAAACGAATTTTTCGCCATGATTCGCTCCCGAACCAACGGAATAAAAGAATCCAAATCGAACGAATGAGATGATTCAATAACAATGTCCTTCAGCAATCGATCGAGTAGTTCGCTGCCATTTTTTACGCTTTGATCAGGATCGGTTACAAGCCTGCTCAACGAGGTAAAAAGACTCGGAAACAGTGGGATGATGGAGCCTCGTGAAACTTTCACCACGTTATAGAGCGACTCGCTCGCAAAATATCTGCAGAGAAGCATTTTTCAATTATGCCTAAAAATAGCAAAAACAAATCGAATCGATACGTACCGCACTCGCGTGTCCGTGTCCATCAGACAGTTCAGAATAGGATTGACAATTTCTTCAATGAATCGTTCAGTATCCTTGCCGAGGGCGATACTGGCCGCAGCCAGCGCTATCAGTCCTCCTTTCTTTTTATTGGAGTCGTTCGACGTTACAAAGTCTTTGCTCAGTACTTCGATTATCCTTCGGATTTGTGCGTAGCTCTTTTTGGCGTTGAAATCTGCTACCATCCTATAATACCCATATCATACATATTTAGCGACGTCGTATACATATTTCGATTACTGGGATACCAACTTTTCGATCTCAGTGGCTGCAATCTTACGCTTCTCGTAGGTTTTGTCGCTGAGGGCCTTAACACAAGCCTCGCTAATAGGAGCGTAAGCATTTTCCATTATTTAAATAGACTATTTACGGGCTTGCAAGTTATTACGATAATTCAATCACTGAGTTTAGGGATTAATATTTATTTCTTCGTTCTGTCTGCCCAGCTGTCAAAACATGCATGCATTGGTAAAGTCAGGCCTTTTCATGTGACACTGCCGAGACTGCACTTTTGTTTACAACCGCTGAACAGGCCTGCAAGTCCGAAGCTGTCACTTTCATAGAAGAACTGACAATTCTCGGATACTTATTCAAAAGGACGTATGTAATTTTGTAAACAAAGATTCAAACGTCGATTTGTCCGATCTGATAGCCCTCCCACAAAAGCCGTCACCATAGACAGATAGGGGGAGGCTTCGGCTTCCTGTTGGTGGTGTTGGTTTGCGTGGGAGTGCCATCAGATTGGACAAATCGACGTTTGAGTCTTTGTTTACAAAATCACATACGTCCTTTTGAATAAGTACCCGAGAATTATTGACGATAAAATCAGCTGTTTTTAAACGTCTCGTGAAAAGGCCCATACAGTTAAATACAAATAATAATATTACCTATATTATAATAGTTATAATAGTTTACTATAGATAGTGGAATATATAGATGAGCGAAGATAAATCCTCTGTCTCCAAACAAACTGTCAAACGTGTCTCCAAACGAGCATGACGTCACGATTTCAATGGAAACGTTAAGGGCTGTGACGTCATATGCGCGTGTGCACGGGCAAAAAAATCGACTCAGCCATGCTTTCGCTCATCTATAGATTCTGAGCGAAACTGACTGATTTTCTCAGTACATTTCACTCATAATATGAGTGATTTTTGCAGTACCCAAATATGAGTGATTAAAGTACCCATAAATAGGCTATAAATAGGTAAACAGTTACTGATCTAAGCGTGTGGGGCAGCTGTCAAAAATCAGGCATCATCATCATCGATCATCTCTTCCGTGCTAAAAACTGACAGCCGACGTCCATCTCGGTTGAAAATTTGGCAAAATTTTGTCAGAAATCAAATTTCGTGAAAAAAGTTGTTGCTAGGGCCCCGTCGAAGCCGATTGCTGTGTATTCTGATTTCACGCTATCCACGAGAAAACGTAAGCCGTCGTGTACGTTTGCCCCCCGGAAGGAAGGATGGCTTTCTCGGTGCTTAGCTCAGTGGCCAAAAAGGCATCATCCTCTGTTTATGTAACCAATTGTTTGTTGAAGAATGTTGGGGCTTTATATAATTCCCAACAAGTACGGAATGCCGGAAAGTGGTTTCCGGATGCGGAGTTTATCAACCAGTTCAATTCTGCAGTAATGTACCCCGATGAGGTTACGTCCAAGTGGAAGATCCCTCCATGGAACAGCAAGATTGCCCCGGTGGAGAAATCGGTTCGGAATGTGAAGATAAACTTCGGTCCGCAACATCCGGCGGCTCACGGTGTACTGCGTCTAGTGCTGGAACTGGATGGAGAGACGGTGATGAGAGCTGATCCGCACATTGGTCTCCTTCACCGTGGCACGGAAAAGCTGATCGAGTACAAGACGTACACCCAGGCCTTGCCTTACTTTGATCGGTTGGATTATGTGTCTATGATGTGTAACGAGCAATGCTATTCCCTGGCTGTAGAAAAGCTGCTGAACATCGATATCCCTCTGCGAGCCAAGTACATTAGGGTTTTGTTTGGAGAGATTACCAGAATTCTGAATCACATTATGGCTGTTGGAACACACGCTCTGGACGTGGGAGCCATGACTCCGTTCTTCTGGCTGTTTGAGGAACGTGAAAAGATGATGGAATTCTATGAGCGCGTTTCCGGAGCTCGTATGCACGCAGCTTACATTCGACCTGGTGGGGTTTCGCAGGATCTTCCGCTAGGTTTATTGGACGATATTTATGAATTTGCTTCTAAGTTTGCTGAACGTTTGGATGAAGTCGAAGACGTCCTCACCACTAATCGTATTTGGGTTCAACGGACGCAAGACATTGGAGTTGTTTCTGCTGAAGATGCTTTGAACTATGGTTTCAGTGGCGTCATGCTCCGTGGATCTGGCATAAAGTGGGATCTTCGTAAGTCTCAGCCATACGATGCCTATGATCTGGTTGATTTCGATGTCCCAATCGGAACCAAGGGTGACTGTTATGACCGTTACTTGTGCCGTGTGGAGGAAATGCGTCAATCGCTGCGCATCATTGATCAATGTTTGAATAAGATGCCTGCAGGTGACATCAAGACCGACGATGCCAAATTGACGCCGCCATCGCGGTCTGAAATGAAAACCTCGATGGAGGCTTTGATCCATCACTTCAAGCTGTTTACACAGGGCTACCAGGTTCCACCCGGTTCGACGTACACCGCAATAGAGGCACCGAAGGGCGAGTTTGGTGTTTACTTGGTATCAGATGGTTCTAGTCGCCCTTACCGGTGCAAGATCAAGGCGCCAGGCTTTGCTCACTTGGCCGCCCTTGACAAGGTCGGCAAGCACCACATGCTGGCTGACATAGTGGCCATCATCGGAACATTGGATGTCGTGTTTGGTGAAATCGATCGCTAAGGAAAAACAGCGCATTACGAAAACGAACATGATGCTGAAGGATTACTTATAGATCATGTAAACGACATACATATACGAAAATGTTTCAATAAATGGATTCATAAATAGTTAGATGAGTGCCTTGTTTGTTCATACACCGAGAAAGCCAACTTTCATTTATTTTATCTGGTAGTTTGATTATTATATGCTAATTGGCGTTCAATGTTACGATTGATCATGTTAGGACACTTCCGATCGATCGGTATTTATTTTAACTTTATTTACATAAAGTTTGGTGTCATTGCCCAATTCTTCACAACCATCAATGCTCACACAATTCAAAATTTTGATCCTGTAGGTGCCCTTTTGTTGCCGATTCTGAAACATAATCGATAGGTAATTACCACCACGTACAACAAAGTTGTACCGAAGGGCTATAGCATTACTCTATAAAATAACGTTTGATAGAAGCCCCACTTCGTCTTCGAAGTGTTGATGACTATAGTCCAATCCGTTTAGCTTCTGTTTTCAGTTTGATGTAGGCTTCCTCCATCCTCTCAAAGTTACGTGCCATGATATCAATGTCGTCGGCAAAACCAAATAACTGGACGGACTTTGTGAAAATCGTACCACTCGTGTCAATCCCCGCCCTTCGTATTACTCCCTCCAAAACTATGTTGAATAGCAGACACGAAAGATCATCACCTTGTCGTAACCCTCTGCGCGAATGCCTCTGAAACTCGAACTACGAACATCACCCGATCCTTCGTCGTCTTGATCAATTGTATCAGTTTATCCGGAGATCCGTTTTCGTGCATTAGCTGGTCCCGATCGATTGTATCATATACGGCTTTTGGTGTTGAACTTAATCTAGAATTAAAAAAACACCTAAATAAAGAATTAAAAAAAAAAAAATATACGGCTTTGAAGTCGATAAATAGATGATGTGTGCAATACCTGACGTACGGCGAATACCTGGTCTGTGGTAGAGCGTTCACTCATAAATCCCGCCTGGTACTGCCCCACGAACTCTCATGCAATTGGTGTTAGTCAGCGGCATACAATTTGGGAGAGTACCTTGTGCGTTCAGCAATGTGATTGCGCGGTAGTTTCTACAATCCAGATTATCCCCCTTTTTGTAGATGGGACACACTACACCTTCCATCCACTCCTGCGGCAGAACAGAACCCTGCGGCAGTAATTACCCAGTGCAGCGCTCTAGCCAGTGCCTAACCACCGTGTTTAAACAGCTCTTCTGGTAGTTGGTCAACTCCAGGCGCTTTGTTTTAAAACGCCGCATCGGTGTTGAACTTAATCTGTAGATTAAAAAAACACTTTAATGAAGTTAAAAAAAATGCCGCACCCCTCCGAACTTATACAAGACAAATGAGAAGCCGGATAGGTTGCGTTGCCGACACTTCGTTTATTAGCTGGTCGAGGACACCTCCATTATGAAGAAACCTAACTTGCCACGCTCAAAGAACAAAAAGAAACTCAGTTGCACAGTTCATGTGTATGTATGTATGTGTAAAAAATTCTGTATACTTTTTGCCTTTCTCGTATATTTTAACTTTAGTTTCAAATGTTATAAAAACATTTTTTTGTCCACGTTCATTTGAGCTTTCGATCAAAAGCTTATGTGCACTCTCGTTTACGCCAGTTCAATACAATAGGAAAACAAATTCAAACAAGTCGTTCAAAAAAAAACAGCTTTTTATTGTTATCTACATTGTTTCTTTTGAAATGCTCATCATTAATTATATTTGTTCTACAGTAGCATGACTTTTAGAAAACTCCTTACATTGAAACCCAAAGTGTCGGAAGTTCTGACAGCATATTTGAAACAGTGCAATGAACCACCGTGGACGTCGTACTTCATTAAGGTATTAATAACGATTTGTCAATTAAAATTCAGGTATTCATTATGTATTCTACTCGTAGTATCGTGATGTGGAAAACGACCACTTTGGCCGATCGCATTTCAACTGGACGTTGAAGACCGGGACAAACTACCACATTTTGCGAACTGGTTGCTACCCGTACATGAAGTACCACTGCACGAAGCGCCCACTCCAGGATCTGAGTATAGAGGACACCTTTTTCAAATTTATCAAGGTGATCAATCTTGGACTGCCGCAGCTAGGCTACGGGTTCGCGGCAAGATACCTCATCCGTCATGTTGAATGGGTCGATATGGGTAAGCAATACGGAAAAGTCCCAATCTACTTCCTCTATGAGGAGGACAAAGGATCATTATATTAGTATGTAGACAGAATAAATCAATGACTCAAATCTATTGCTCTATATTTCTGAAAGCGACACATAGTTTCATTTCTTCTCTGAAACAGACGAATCACCGAACAAGGGCTCTGCCTGCATCTTCCAATGTTCGAACACGTATGGCAATCGTTCACTCGGTTCCGTACTCCAATGGTGGATGCGACAGCGCAACTGAGCCTTCTCCAGGTTGTTGATCGTGACTGTACAGTAGAATTCCTTATTTTGTTTCAGCATGTCTGGTCCAGATATTGGTGTTTCCGGCAAAATTATCGCGTGCTCGGGAACATAATAGCCTGCCTTTCGCAGTGAAGCCTTAATATGCCACCGTTCAATAACCCACGGATGGTCTTTGTTCATTACCACAGCCAGAATTAATTCCTCCAGTTTGTTGACAGTCTAAACAAGTGTTTATTCAAAAAGGATTTTTTTTATTATTAGTGTTTTTATTGAAAATGAAAATAGATTTGCATTGAAGGTTGCACCATTTTTTTTACTTACTCGTTGTGCGTATGCTGAACTGTGCAACTGAGTTTCTTTTTGCTCTTTGAGCGTGGCGTACTTGGTGATCGCTTCCGGTGTTTTGTAAACAGCCAATCCTGGAAGAAGCAGCTTGTTGTATGCGATATTGGGTTTCAGTGAAACAACATCCCCTTTAGATCCGATTCCTTCCACAAAACTGGTCAGCACCACTTCCAGGTTAGGTTTCTTCTTAATGGTGGTGTCCTCGACCAGATCATAGACGAAGTGTCGGCCACGCAACCTATCCGGCTTCTCATTTTTCTTGTACAAGTTCGGAGGGGTGCGGCGTTTTAAAACGAAGGTATTCTACAGATGTACGATGTACATAAAACGGGAAACAAAATGTTGCGTAAATGTTTTCAATTCAGTAATGAAGTAAAAATATATGAATATATCAAGCGCCCGTAAACTTACACGGGTTTGTTGATTCAGGATGCGAGTTGTTGAACACAATGTAATACTCGAAAATGCTGTGGATACACAGGGAAACATTTTTAATTGTTAATATTTTTACCAGCAAATAAAAAACTATGTGAGCACGTTCATCGAGAGATGATGCATGCGACTAGAGATGTCGCAAATAAATCGATTACTTCGATTAATCGTTGTGATAATCGATTACTTCCCAACGATTAATCGATTCAATAATCGACAAGAATTGAGAGCAATCGATTAGTTACTAATCGATTAATCGGGATTTTACGACAACGCTTAGATGTCGATTATTTCGAATAATCGATTAATCATTGTGATAATCGATTAATTTTGAATCGATTACTACAATAGAGGTAATAAACTATAAAGAGGAAGATTGTCGCTGTCGTCACTGGCGAAACATCTTTTGCTGGCGAGGATAGGGCACTAAATGTCAACGATGGAAAAATCGATACGTTTTGACCCTACCGTCCGTGGACATGATGGCTATTGTCAAACCCCTTGTGATAGTATAGGACGCCAGAGGGGTGGTTTTGACAGATAGGTACCCAACATCTTCAGGGACGATTACAAAGGGAACCGCAGAGACAATCGTCCTCTATAGTTTATAACGAGCCGGTGACAAACGCGGTGTCATCATCATCAATAGACATAGACCGCTGTCATCATTGAAATGCAGTTTGAAAAAATATAGCCAGGGACATCCTGACTACTAATCCTGAATAGTTACTAATCGATTAATCGAGATTTTACGACATCTCTACGTACGACAATTTAACACGGTTAGGAAAAAGTACCCAATTTTAGGTAAATACTATAGATAGTAGAATCTATACACTGTGCCACCAAAGTACTCTTTAATGGGTAAAAATGTACCCATTATGAAGTTAAATAGTTCAACTCATTAAAAGAGTAAAGAGCGTTTACTCATTAATGAGTAAAGCGCTTATACGTCAATTTAGCGAGTGATTTTTACCCACTATGACAGGAAATTTTGACAAGAAAATGAGTGAAATTCACTCTTTATTATTTTCAAAAATCATCTACCGTAATGTTATTAATTTTTAAATTCATTAAACGCAGTAGAATTATTCGCAACCATTTTATTTACTGCAAGATGAATATAACGATACAATGAGTAAGATACATTTCTTGTTAGCCTAAGTAATATTATTTCACCAGTTAACTAACCCATCATCCCAAGTCGTAAATACATTCCCGGCGTTAAATCTAAACAAATTAATCCATCAGCGGGATTCGCGGATTTTTAGATCCCTCTAGTTTTCCTCCGTGATCCTCATGCAGCGAACATGGGATAGTGTTGCACCAACAGCTCCTGACGCGGCGTTCCGCCCTGAAACGGCAAGAGGTGCGTTCTCGTCGGTGTTCTCTGGCCTTCGCATTTCGACGAATGCATAGAAGGATTGTTCGCTGAGCTGAAATAATTAAAAGTATTCTTTAATTTAATCCTGCAAATCTAAATAAAACGAAAATAGTACTCACATTAATTCCGTTCGCTCGAAATTGGTTCAGCCTCAGTTTATTCACCTTCAAGACGTTAAAGTTGATTTTCACCCATTAATGGGTAAAATCCTTTTCCTAAGAAATGGGGTAAAAATACGCATTATTCAAAATTTTGAAGTACCCATTATTTTGACAGCTTCATATACCATCAAAAAATGAGTTTTTTAAACTCTTTAATGGGTATTGCTGGGTTTACAGTGTAGATGAGCGAAAGCATGGCTGAGTCGATTTTTTTGCCCGTGCACACGCGCATATGACGTCACAGCCCTTAACGTTTCCATTGAAATCGTGACGTCATGCTCGTTTGGAGACACGTTTGACAGTTCGTTTGGAGACAGAGGATTTATCTTCGCTCATCTATATATTCCACTATCTATAGTAGAATCTATAGATAGTGGAATATATAGATGAGCGAAGATAAATCCTCTGTCTCCAAACGAACTGTCAAACGTGTCTCCAAACGAGCATGAAGTCACGATTTCAATGGAAACGTTAAGGGCTGTGACGTAATTTGCGCGCGCGCACGGGCAAAAAAATCGACTCAGCCATGCTTTCGCTCATCTATAGATTCTACTATCTATACACTGACAAAAATCCAATCATATCCATTATGTGTGGTGTCGTAACCGCACGTTTTTTTTTAGAAAACTCCGATGCTGCCGACACGACCCCATAGAAAATTGACCCGACTAAAGGCCAGTATCGACTTAAAAAGTAGAGAGGTTACGGAATTTTGTTCAATATTACCAAGAGGAATTTTGACAACTGATCTGCATGGAGCAAATTGTCACTTTTACTTACGGAATAATCGAGCAGAATATGACAGCTCCCATTACTTTGCGTGGGAACCTTACAAATGCCAATTTTGTTTTTTGTTCTTTTCATGTGGATACTGTTGTAAGAATTTTGTTTCGATTCTTTACTTTTCGGATTCAGTGAACGGAATTTAACATGTGATTGAGATAGAAAAAGAAATTTCTTTTGATCACGATACCAACCTTAAATCGGGTGCGAATCGGCCGATTGTTGCACCGTCGCTTATGGGAATTTAACACAGGCATTGGCCGATCAATCACTATACTTAGTCGGTAGTTCCGATTTTTACCGATCAAATCGGTTGATTCGTCATTCGTTTAAATTGGTGTGTACGAAATTCCACTATTAAACAAGCTATTTCGTCGGAATGATATTAAATAGGGTGACTAATTGACCCACGCCTGTGTTAAAATCTCATAAGCGTAGGTTGCAACAATCGGTCGATTTTACCCGACGAAATCGGTCGATTCCAGCTGTCAAATTTTCTACGGGGGAGTATCCGCGCTAACAATCGTTTACAGAATGAATACATAAAATTTTCTGCAAGCCGTCTTTCACTTTTCAATACAAACACACAAACATTACAAAAGACATTTGCTCGTTGATTCATTGCTTTACTCACACCTACACATATCTAATTCCCCATGTAGCTAAGCATTTCATCCTTTGGCAATCTCTATCTCTCTTAGCTACCCGTCAGATTCTACACCTTCATCCTCATGTACATCCTGTCTTTTTCTCGCACATGGAGACGAAGCTTCCATTCGCTCGACGCAAAAGTGCGCTTCAATCCAAGTTCATTCCGTTAGCGGTTTAATAGGGTTGGGCACTTTCCTTTTGTTTACAACAGTGTACTTTATGAAATTGAATTAAATATCTACCTCTCAATGAATCTGAATTATTTAGTTATAGTGAATACTATTAAAACAAACCCAATAAAAACCCATATTATTATTTAATTCAAACACCTTTCGTATACACGCTATATATTCACTACATTCGCCTTCTTCTCTACACTTTGGATTACGTACGAACAGTAGTGTCTGCTTCAAGGAGACCATTTTGTATATTAGTATACTTAACATCACAAATGCAATCATTGTCCATCAAACTGCTTTGGCAAATCATTGTTCGTTATTCATCAGATTCATTATGTTATATTTGATCAAAATAAAACAGAATAATTAACACTATTTCTAACCCATATTCGACCAAAATTTCATCCATTCTCAATCCAAGTATATCCAATTCAAATAATATTGTAATCTATTCCAGAACCATTCTATATTCAATATTATCTATCAAATTCAAATAAATTCGCAACTGAAATTCGATCCAAATCCTAATACGATACAATTGACATCAGATTTGAGTCCAATTGAACTTGGAGCACAATAAAAATCCAAGCCAAATTCAAAACAAATTTAATCAAAACGTTGTCTAAAATAAATTCAAATCAAATCAAAATTCTATTCAAAACAAAATTAAACATATCTTAGCACTGACCTTTTATTATCATTACCAAATTTAAACCATCTCCAGTTAAAATCCAAGCCTCTTTATAAGTGCAAATCAGCCTAATATAATCCGAATGAAACCAAAGAAAATCTAAATTGAATCCAATCAAACACTAATTCCAGTGCAAGGCAATTTCAATACCATCCGAACAAAACTTAAATACAAGCTACATTTCAATTTCAAAATTTAATCCAAATACAATGATTGCATCCAACAAATACAATTTTAACTCAAATATTGTGATTCTTGAGACATTATAGGATTTTGCCCAAACATCTCTGCTTCGCTTAGTTGTGCGCCTCCAAAGTATTTTATCATATTGTGGTACTTACACAAGTCAAGTACACAAGTACAAGTACACAATAGACAACATCACAAATTAAACATGATTGCACTACTAAGATTCCCTTGATATACACATTATGCCAAACGCAACACAGGCGAAATAAAAGCAATAAAACTACTAAAACTTGAACAAATTCACCAAAGAACATTCAATGTAGCGATGACAAAATGCTGCATACCTTAGAAGTCTACATGTGAAAAAGCTCACCGAAAGCTTGCAACTGTTTGACATTGGTTTGTTTATGGGATCTAGCCCGTAACCGATGACCCAGTATGCTAATTTTGGAAGAGAATCGCCATAACTAATCAAATTCCGATCTAAAATTAATACATTCCAAACTAATTTAGATCAGAATAAATTCGAACTCCATCTTAAGAATATTTAGCTATACTCTAATACAATTATAATTCAAATTCATTCCACCTCAAACCAATAAAAATTATATCCGATTTTAGTACTTCAGCCATCTAAATCCAACCGTAACCGTAAAAACTGTATCATAATCCACTATTGTTTCCGATGCAGTTCGAACTTAAGTCATTTCATTATACTAATACAATCTTAATTCAAGTTCAAGTCAAGCCTAAATAAATCTAAATCCAGTTAAAACTTGAATAAATCAAAATCCTAATCTCATTCAAATCTAATTTCCAATTTTGTCCATATCAAATTCAAATCCAATACCGTCAAAATCGTTAATTCTAATTTGATCCGAATCCTAATGTATCCTCATTTCCTAAAGAATACAATCAAAAGTATAATGTTAATACGATTTTTTTCGAATCTCATATAAATCTAATCCAATCCAAATACAGATCTGTATCATTATACATACTCCTTGATACTTGATGGGCTATAGCTCTTCGATGAACCTATGCCGAATGGAGTATTCTTCTCCATTGGAATCGATCCTGGGTCAATCGCATTATACATACAATATCATGAATCAGATAGTTTCCTATATTTCGAATATTATTAAAATCTTAATTTCAATCCAGTATAAATATTAATTCAATTATAAGCCAGTGTAATTTTATCTATATCCAGCCCAAGTATGATAAAATCCAGTTCAAATCCACATCAAATTCAATTCGGACTTAAATGAAACATATAATTCGAGAGTAAACCAATTCCAATCTAATTCAAATTCAATCTACACAAATACAGGAATTATTTGTCAAATTCAATAGAAAATAATATATATTCAAATCAAATTCAAGTCTGCTTCTAATTAAAATCTTAAATCAGACAGATTTTAAATAATCCAAATCCAATTCAAATCTTTTATTCCGATCCAAACATAAATCAGTTTCTATTCTATTTCATTTCAAATTCAATAAAGTCTAGCCAATATCGAATTGAAATTCTTAAGTCAGATAGTTCTTATTTAATCCAAACTCATTTTAAATCATTTCCAAAACTCCAAGAGTCCAAGTCAAATTGAAATCAAGTATAATTTCCATGCACATCTAATAAAAAGTAAAAAGTAAAATTTAATTAAAATCTATCAATAACCAAACTTTAAATAAAATTCAATCAAAATTTAGTCAGAATCTACTAGTAATCCAAACCTAATTACAATCCTATGCTATTCAACATCTTAATTCAGACAATTTTTAATTGAATTCGAAATCCAGAAAAAATATATTTAGCTTTTCATTCGAAATCCATTTAAATCTTTTGCCACATCTAAGTCTGCACCATCGAGTCCAATGAAAACTAAGTTCATATTCACCCCAAATCTAGTAAGGATCCAGTCTAATTTTATTTAAAATCTTATTTACATGCAACCTAAATGCGATTTCAAATATCATAATCGATTCAAATAATCATAATCCAATTAAAATTTGAATCAAATTAATAGTTTACCATTCAATTCAAACTTAATTCAACAATTTATCCTTGTTCAATCTAAATCCAAGTCTGTAAGTTCCAAGTTCAATTGAAACCAAGTTTTTTTTTTTCTAAGAAAATCCAATTTTGAAAAATTCAAACTCAAATACAAATCAACGGATTCATCAACTTTTGATCAAGCTTGTCAGTTAGATAGTTTCTATTTCAAACCTTTATCCCAAACCCAAATGATAAATCCAATTAAATTCAAATAGATATAGTAATCTTGTCTTGTCTTGTCTTGTCTTAGCACATGCACAGCCAGTATTGAAAAGCATCCTGGAAATGTCGGTTGTATTCCCGAGCATTTTCTTGTCTGCATTAATATTTGCGGCATATTGTAAATATGACACAGATACTAAAACGGCCAGGCCCACCGTGCAGGCTTGAATTTGGGAGATAATCCATAACTCCCCGGCAATCAGATTATTTAGTAATAAATAACATGATCAATGAAGAGTTTTGAATCTACGAAAGGAAGAAACGGGGACAGCCGTACCAACCGTTTCACATTCAGGGGGAAATATGATTGACGAAACGTTGGGAGTGACTTTGCTAAGAAGATTAATGTACACTCCTTGGGTCCTCGACGTCTTGGGATGGGACACAGGTTTTAGTCTAGTGCCCTGGCTTATACACTGATGGATAAAAGTATTCGCAAAATTCAGATAGATTACTGTTGGGTGGATCGGATTTTCCTTCGATTAAGCACTATACACCGGGTTGATTGGGTATATTAGAGCTAAAAGCTATACAAGTTTATTAGTTTTAATACATAATTAAATTCAAAGAGAAAGACTTACATTTCGGTTTCCTAGTCCTGACTTTACCCAACAATTCACCTATTCTTCTACCGCAAGCTTCAAAAACTGTAGATCATTGTCTGCGATTAACCTCACATTTAAGTGAATATGATTACTTCAATGATTACTTACTATTAGTTCTTTTTAGGTTCTGATTTTATTATTCCTATATTTCACCGAACCATCGGTCTCCGCAGAGCTGATATAAATACTAGTATAATATATAATTATTACAAATTCATTCTAATAAATTCACAATCATACCTTCAAGCACACTATCGTTTTACTTTTCAATTTACTTTGTCCCATATTCTACATAACCGAATGACAGTCCATCTTCAGTGATATTCCGAGGGATGATTCAGCTCACCAAGGGGTTACAGCATGGGGACTTTACCACCAATGGGTACTGGCACCTTACACCGTAACATTCCCCGACCCGTAAAGGTTGATCCGGTATGCACGGTTCCGCCTTACTCTCACAGACATCCAGTCGCGCCAGCTTTGCAATAGGACGCCGCAGTATTCCAGATGCTGTTTGCACTACTGCTTGACGAACACGTCCATCTTTCCCTTCGATTACTTCTGCAACTCGACCTCGTATCCATCCGTTTCGCGTAGTATCTTCTATAATAATGACTAAATCGCCTGCTCTAATAGGTTCCACATCCTGGTGCCATTTGGTGCGACGTGTAAGATCCGGTAAGTATTCATGGACCCACCTACGCCAGAACTGAGAACTGAATCATCTCCCGACTTAAATTCCATTGACTTCTACAAGCATTCCTCGAATCTCCCATTATTGTGGGAGCCTGCACCACTCCACTGGAACTCAACAATAAAAAATGGTTCGGCGTTAGTGCTTCCTGTTGCTCGGTCTCCAGTGGTGTGCATGTCAATGGTCTGCTGTTCACCACGGTTTCAGCCTCAGCTAGCAAGGTCATCAATGTCTCTTCGTTGGGAAGCCTGGAAGTGTACATCGCTGCCAGGGCTGTTTTCACCGACCTCACCAGACGTTCCCAGGCACCACCCATATGAGGAGCTGCCGGGGGGTTGAAGACCCATTTAGTGTTAGGACTAGTGAACGTTTCCTCGAGTTGTCCTTCGATGATTTCCTTTTCTCTTCGTAGCTCTTTACTGGAACCCACAAAATTGGTACCGCGGTCGCTGTAGATTTCAGCTGGTGCACCTCTTCGAGCAATAAATCTACGAAATGCCATTTTACATGACTCTGCCGACAATGTATGCACTAGCTCCAGATGTACCGCGCGGATCGTAAGGCACGTAAACAACGCAATCCATCTCTTGGCAGTTGTGCGATTCACCCGCACCGCGATTGGTCCGAAATAATCCACTCCTACATATGAAAACGGACGTTCGTATGGTTTTAATCTGGCCGTAGGCAACAGGGCCATTCTTGGAACTACCGGAAGCGCTTGCTTCACTCTGCACAGTTGACACATCTTCTTCACCTTGCGCACTTCTGCTCGAAGGTTTGGTACATAAAAACGCTGCCTCATTTCATTTACAACGGTCTCTGCATTTCCGTGCAGATACTTTTGATGGTACCAGCCTATCATCAGTCTCGTTCCTATGTGACCCTTTGGCAAAATAATTGGGAACCGTGTGTCGAATGACGCAAAGGTGGCCGCTGCTATCCGACTCTCCATGCGCACCACTCCAGCAGCATCCATGTAAGCAGAAAGTTTACGAAGTTTACTAGTTTTTTCCAGTTTCGCCTGCCGTTTTGGTAGATTTCCTCGTGCTTCGGAAAGAGTCGCCACTTCATCGGGAAACACGTCGCTTTGAATCCACCGCCAGATAATATTTTCGCCAGCAGCAAGTTCCTCTTGTCTCAACGGTCCCCCTAGTGTATTCTCCTTTCTCGTTCTACGTCGTAGATTCGTTACGTAACGATAGATATACGCTGATGCATGCCACAGTCCTTCCATTGCGAGAAGCGATCCCATTTCACTTGGTGCTTTGCTATCACTTCTTGGTGTACCAAACAAGATCGAAGCTCTTCGGTTGTCTGATTCACTTTAATTTTTGCTTCTGTGGGCCATTGGTCCTCGTGAAGATGAAGAAACCCCGGACCTTTGAACCACCGTGTATCAGACGACAAGCAAGGGTTTTTCCCCCATTTAGTAGCATCGTCCGCCACATTATCTTTCGACGGTATCCACCGCCATTGACACTGCTTCGTTTTTGTTAGTATCTCGCCTACGCGACAGGCGACAAATTGACGGTATTTACGGTGATCAGAGTTTATCCAGGCCAGAACGGTTTTAGAATCGCTCCATAAGGTGCACTCGTCGATTCGCAAAGTGTGCCCATCAATGATTGTGTTCATAAGCCGTACCCCGATTACAGCTGCCATTAGTTCCATTCGTGGAATGGATAGAACTTTGAGTGGCGCCACTTTCGACTTGCCCGCAACTAATGCCACTTCGAAGTGCTTTTTAAATTCTGCTCGAAAGTACGCCACGCACGCAAAAGCTTCTTCGCTCGCATCGACAAATACGTGCAATTGTAGCGAAATGATTTGGTTGACGGATCGGTGTGGGAAATAACAGCGTGCTATCCGTACTTGATGTAAACACTGAAATTGCCTCGTCCACGCGGTCCATTGCTCACAAAGTTTGTTCGGTATTAACTCATCCCACATGGTTTGCGCTCTCCATAAGGATTGTATCACTATCTTGCCACGTATGGTAAAATGTGCCAAGAAGCCTAGTGGGTCAAACGTGCTCATGACTATGCTCAACGCTTGCCTTTTCGTTGGTCGTTCTTCATGCGTGCTCATTGCTGACGAAAACGTGAACACATCCTTCTCTAACTTCCAAAATACTCCAAGTACGCGTTCCGTTACACTGTCTTTATCCAGCTGTAGGCTTTGTTCAGCAACCGAATCATTATCCCCGACCCGTGTGAGGACATCTTGGGAGTTAGATAACCAATTCCGCAGTTGAAACCCCCCTAAGGAATGAACGTGTTTGATTTCCAGCGCAAGCTTCACGGCTTCGTCCACATTATCAGCGCTATCCAAATAATCATCCACGTAGTGTTTACGTAGAATGGCATCAACGGCGGCAGGAAAACTCTCTGCATGTTCGGCCGCATTTAGATTTTTAACAAATTGCGCCGAGCAGGGCGAACAAGCAGCACCAAATGTGGCAACATCCATCAAATAAATGTCCGGTTCGTGGGATGAATCCTCACGCCATAGCAGTCTCTGGGCATGTCTGTCTTCCTTCCTTATTTGTACCTGGTGGAACATTTCCTTGAGATCTGCACAAAGCGCGATCTTTTTTTCTCGAAAACCAAAAAGCACCGCCAGTAAACTGTTGAGCAGATCGGGACCTTTTAAGAGCATCGTGTTGAGAGATATCCCATCTACCTTTGCCGCTGCATCGCAAAATATGCGTACCTTCGTCGGTTTTTTTGGGTTTAAAGCAACCCCAAGAGGCAAATACCAAACTCTCCGCGGATCAGCTCCTTCTAGTTCCTCCTCTGTCGCCTTATGGATATATCCCTTTATTTGATACTCTTTCATCTGTCGCATCACGCTTTCTCCGATCACAGGATCGCTTCGAATTCGACGTTCCAAACACTCAAGTCTTCTTACTGCCATGGCGTAGCTATCCGGGAATTCAAATTTGTCATATTTCCATATAAGACCCGTTTCGAAACGCGGCCCCATCCGCTTCGTGGTCGCTCGTAGAATTTGATTCGCCCTCTGTACTTCTTCGGATTCTGGACACGCCGTTTCTGTGATTCCCAATGATTCGACGGAAAAGAATTGAGTAACCAGGTCATGAAGCGACTCATCCTTGTAGCATTCGCAAATGTGGAAAATATGAGCTGGACTTTCCGATTTACACGAATTCTTTCCGTAAATTGTCCAACCCAACCTGGTTTTCGCAGCTACTGGCTCGCCTGGTTGTCCTTCACGCAATTTTAAAGTGGCCGTGACGTGAGCGTTGTCGTTTCCAATCAGAATGCACGGAACGGCTTTCTCATAATCTTGAACGGGAAGTCCTCGTAAGTATGGAAATGTTTCCGCCAACTTCGCATACTGGATACTTTGTCGTGGCAGATCCAACTTGCTCACTGTACGTACATCTACCAGCTTATGCTTCGCACTGCTTAATCGTCCTGCAATTTCTAGCCCAATTCTCTGTGAACCTGCTTCCGTTCTCTTCACGTTCGCCGTCCACTGTAAGCACAATGGAAGATGTTCACCTTCCACTCCCAGCTTTTTCACCACATCTTCTTCCACGAGAGTACGCTCCGAACCATCATCCAAGAAAGCGAACACTGATATGGAACGATTGTTGCCATGAAGAGTGACCGGAAGAATGCGAAAAAGTGATGCCTTGCCGCCGGTGTGATGATTAGTGACAGCTCTCGAACCACTTGCCTTGTTTTCACTGTTATCCGACTTCACGGTGTTGGAATGCAACATTGAATGATGTTTCATCTGGCATCCTTCCACTTCGCACCGTTTGCTTATCTTGCATGGTCTTCTCCCATGAGCGCCTAGGCAATTCCGACACAAACTATACTGTTGGATGACTTTCCAGCGTTCGTCCACAGCTTTTGACGTAAACTACGTCTAAGGGGAAGACTCGGATACAGGGTGACAAATGAAAATTTCCAAATCCGAGACCGTCACGAAATCATGTAAGATTTGGAACGTTAATAGCGCATTCATCTTTCGATGGATTTTTGAGATTTATATATCAATCGACTCGGAAACTCTCCACCAATTTTCCAGTTATATTGAAACATTTGATTCTCAACGTTAAAGTAGGGTATTGGACCATTTTGGTAGCACCTCTTTTTCCCGTTCGCAACGTGAGTCTCATTCGGCCGTCGTTCAGTGTAGTTGGTTTTTAGGCTCTTCTTTTTGTGCGGTGCTTCGCACCAGTTTGCCACAAAAAGTAGGGCCAGAGCAGTGACCGCAGTCGGCGATATACATACAAGCGCATGTTTGTGCAAGGATAGGATGATCGATTGTTAGCAACGGCAATGCAATGTCATAATGCGATAATCGCAATGCAAATGAACAAACATGTTCGCTTCAAAGATAACTTAGGAAAATGGTAAGCCATTTTATGATAAACAGTAAATTGTTAATTATATTTTTATGATTAAATATGCGCCACAATCAAACGATTTCAATTTTAATTCAGGAAGTTTGAATGCTCTTCAGATACTCTGTGGGTACAATCATGCGGGGCTTAATGTATACGGCTATAGGTTCGGAACGCATACTTTATTGAAATATATAGGTTACAATAGGTTACAATAGAACTATAGGTTACAATAGAACTATTACTTTCTAGTTCCCGGATCTAAGATTCTTGCAATTATATTAATAATGTGGTTGCACGAATATGTTTCCATAATGCCACTGCCAGATAGTGGGAGTTAGATTGTAATAAAATAGAACAAATACCCTATTCCCGTCCGCAGCGCCTATACCCTATTCCCTACTCTGGCGCATCTCAACCGAATGGCTTGGTTTTTTGTACCGTTCTGACTCAAATCCCGAATATGACTCATATTCCGAACACTGGCGTTTTAGCGCCCTAAAACTAAAACTGTCATTGGTTTTCCGCACTGAGGATCAAGATAACAAACGAATTCAAACTCCTGTGGAGAAAATTACACGAATAAAGTTAAAATGGGCATTTAAAAGCTAAAGTTCGGAATATGAGTCATGTTCGGAATTTGAGTCAAAACGGTACATGGCTAGTATTTGTTGATTTCTAGTTGGCGCAACCGGGTTTTATCGACTCGCGCTTCTTTGTCGGACTCAACAATACGACTATACTTTCTCTGCCAACTATTCCTCGTCACTCCAAATAACAGATAGCGGAGATTCTGCCAAAGGTCCAAGGCTCGTATTCTTCCACCAGTGATGATTCGATGCTCTGACTACCATTGGACAGAGGCACCTATGTCCGTAGCCAGAGCAGAGAATCTTTGCAAGATCCAGGGCCGATGCGTATCGTCTCGCATCTGTCGTAAAATCGCTAAATCGTGGTACACGCACTCCCCAGTATACACCCCCAGCAACAGACATATTGCACATCGATCACAGTAACTTATATATGCCCGAATTCTCTCACAATATGGTTACTAGAGTGATTCAAATTTTGACTTTTTTGCCCCCCGATGCTTAAACGATTGCATTTGCCATTTTAATAATCCTCCTAAATGTTTATCAAATTTGGATGTAATTTGACTGTGCACACGCCATTTAAAGTTTGCATGGAAATTACTATGAAAACTGACCATAATGTGGAAGACCGTTCCGTGAGGTGGCCCATGAACTATTTAAATATAATCAACACATTGAGTACACAGAATACTTCTCAAACTGAAAGGCAGTTGTTGTTGCGAAGCGATTTCTCGTTTAGAAGCAAAGTTATGAAGAAAACGAAAATGCTCATTATTGATATTGATGTTATTCTTTTACGGGTTAAATCGAATTTCCCACGATTCAGTATTTCCTTAATACATTTTCTTGCGAGCATCAAATCGTTTGGCAAAAAAACGGTCTGTTTCCTTGTAAAATTTCCTGTATTGATGATGTACTCATATGTTTTTAGAACTTAAAGGGAAGCGTTGGGGAACGGTTTTCCATGAAAGTTACTGTTTTCATAGTAATTTTCATACAAACTGCACACCGCGCGTGCTCACTCAAATTAGATCCAAATCAACTAAAAATTTAGGAGGATTATTAAAAAGGCAAATGCAATCGTTTAAGCATCGAGTGGCAAAAAAGTCAAAATTTGAATCACTCTAATGGTTACTGCAACAAGATTGGCTCAACGTGTGCTGTTTGGGATATCATAACCATGTAACGCTAGTGAGTTATTTTTATTTCAGAATAGTATTATTTAATAATCATACTCCACTATTTCCACCTATATATTACTACAAATAAACTAGAATAGTGGTCGAAAATTTGGAATGAAACTGAATCCCTACTAATTTTACTCTAAGTCGAATGCAACAGTTAGAATTTCGAAAAGCATTATTACCACTTGGGGTTTTAAAGTTAAAATTTTAAGTTATCGTACCGTCGTCGGGGAGACAACGGGTCAAATGGGGGTGAGAATGGGTCACTGTTTCAACTACATAGAATGCTTGTAGAATAGATCTAATGTATCTGAGAACAATAAAACTGAATGACTATTTTGAACGATTTTGGTATCCGACCCCCAGACTGTCGGTGAGGGCTCGGACGTCACCACTGAATACGGTATCCAACATATTTTTATATTTTAAGTTACGGTAATTTTGTTCTAAACCAGTGACATAAGTAATCGAATGAATTATCTTAAAATATGACTACATTCCTCAATGCACCAAACTGTTCTACGTAGTTTACGTTGGGCGGTCGTGTCTTGTACATAGCCCTTCAGATTTTTTTTACCGAATTCATCACAATCCTTCACACGGTGTTTTGGATCTTTGCAGATCAGGCACACTGGGCCTGGAGTACTATCCCGTTTATCAATGAACTCTTTTGTCGGGCGCGCCGAACGAGTAGATTCGTCCATGGAATGTGCGCCGCAGAAGTGTTTATCCTTACCGCTTTTCTCCCGTTGCTGTCGTGATTGCGAAGGTTTGGGGCCATAGTCTAGCGTTACATCTGTCGCAGCGCGAACCAACGTAGACATGTATTTGGCGAATACTTGAAGATTCACTCCGCCGCAGCGTTGCTTATAAAGCGACCAGTCTAGCTTCATATTTGCCGGAAGCTTCTCCACCAGTTCGAAGAGCAACATCGGATTATTTAGGTGGGCTTCTTGCCCACCGGCTTCCAAGTGGTCACATAAGTTTTGAACCGCCATTCCAAATCCAATCAAAGTGTCCAGTCTGTCGTGCTTCGGCGCCGCAACTTCGCGAATCTTTTGTAATAATGTGTGGATCAGCAGCTCCGGTCTACCATACAAAATCTCGAGCGTAGCAATCACTTGTGGTACGCCTGCTGGCAGCAAAAGACGGCTCCGAACTGATTCCAGTGCGTGTCCTTTGAGGCATCGCTGTAACCGCGCCAAATTCTCCGCTTCGGAGTATCCACAAGCTTCCGTTGTATTCTTGTACGAACTTATAAATAGCGGCCAATCCTCTGGATTGCCGCTGAAGATTGGTAGCTCCTTTGACATAACATGTCTTGCTGCTAGCTGCTGAGGCGTTGGTCCCCACGATTGTACTCTTTGCTCTTCAGGACGCAGTTCCATTCTCGGATGCCGTGTTTCAGGTAGGCGCGTTCTCCTCGGCGTTGGTACCGGCTGTTGTGAAGAACGGTGTCCCAATGGACGCTGAGGCATTTCAAGGGGGAGATACACCTGCATTGGCTCCGGCCGTCTTACTGGAAACAGTTCCGAAATGTGAGGTGGAATCGTTTCTTCACTAATCGGAACATTATCACCAACTTCACTGTTCACTCGTCTGTCAACAATATTCCTATTCCCATTATTGTTAACCACTTGACTTTGCTTGACACCCAGTGTGGTTTGGGCCACTAGACTACTAGCTAACGGAAACGTATTCTGCCTTTTTTCTGGCACGCTCATATTACTAAAGGCTAATCCCCGTAACTAGTTCCCGGTTCCCTTCGATCAACAAAGCCTCCTAATGCTGGTTCGATAGCAGTATAATCGCAAGTAATACCTGATAATGCTGGAACCTGATCACCTTGCTCTACTTGTTGTTCACTTGAAACGTGGTTGTTCTGTTCCGGAATCGGAGAGGGATGGTTATCAAACAGTTGTTCATTCTGCCACTGCTGAACCTTGCTATTTCCACTTTGCTCTGAAACGTTGCTTCTTCTGTCATCCAGTTCTTCCTCTAGTTCTTCTTCCCGAATACGAAACGATTCTTCCAGAATAGTTTGCTCCATCTGCAACCTTGCATGTTCAATTTCAGCATCCTGCAACTGTTTCTCCTGCTCATGCCTTACAATTTGTTCTCGACGTGCTTGCTCTAGTCGCTTTTCCATTAGAGCTTTTTGTGCCTCGAGTTTTTCCAACTGTAGACGAGCCCTCTTGCGTTTTGCGCTAGAGGAGGAGGATACACCGGACATACTGACTGCTTTTGTTGTAGGTTGGATTATGGACTTCCTAGGGGCGGTGGGGGATGGTTTCTGACACCGTGGACAGAAGAAAGTGCGATCCGGAGCCATTATCTCGTCGTCGACACCCACGCACTCGTAATGCCACCAAAGTTCACATGTGCAGCAACTCACCATTCGCATCGTATCGGGTTGAAAACAGGCTTGGCAGTGAGATTTCTCTCCGGTCTTACTTCTCATACTTCGAGGCATCGTAAACGAAATCTTTTAGTTTGTTGGGTGGATCGGATTTTCCTTCGATTAAGCACTATACACCGGGTTGTTTGGGTATATTAGAGCTAAAAGCTATACAAGTTTATTAGTTTTAATACATAATTAAATTCAAAGAGAAAGACTTACATTTCGGTTTCCTAGTCCTGACTTTACCCAACAATTCACCTATTCTTCTACCGCAAGCTTCAAAAACTGTAGATCATTGTCTGCGATTAACCTCACATTTAAGTGAATATGATTACTTCAATGATTACTTACTATTAGTTCTTTTTAGGTTCTGATTTTATTATTCCTATATTTCACCGAACCATCGGTCTCCGCAGAGCTGATATAAATACTAGTATAATATATAATTATTACAAATTCATTCTAATAAATTCACAATCATACCTTCAAGCACACTATCGTTTTACTTTTCAATTTACTTTGTCCCATATTCTACATAACCGAATGACAGTCCATCTTCAGTGATATTCCGAGGGATGATTCAGCTCACCAAGGGGTTACAGCATGGGGACTTTTACCACCAATGGGTACTGGCACCTTACACCGTAACAATTACTATGAAAACATGAGGAATACTTATGTACATCAATGTAAATATAGGCCTAGGTTAAAGCGCCATTACTCGCTCTCTGGAACGAGAAAAAGAAACAAAAGCGATGAAAACAAGCGAAAACTCCTAAAACAATAAAATTATGTCATTTTTTACTTACAATCTCCATATTATCCGTGCTTGGAATCGTTCTTTTTTAATTACTCCCGTCAAAACACAATTTATTGAAATTGCTTACCACAAATTTTCGCGAAAGGTGAGTGAGCATTAAAAATGAAGAAACGAAAAAAAATCATCCTCAAGACACCTTTACCATCTGAAGTGACATCTTAATAAACATGTATATAAAAGAACAAGCTTGGGGTCTGCGTTTAAAAACTTCTAGTAATAATTGAAAAACAAAAAAAATCCCGGGTAGATTTTAATAAGCCACAAAACTCAATTACTCAATTACAAACAGGTTTCAAACATCTTCCAAGCCAAACGTTTTCAATTGCGACTATACGTGGCGATGTTCAAGGTATTTTCTGACAAATAATACACAAAACAAATACGGATGTAGGTTCTTGAACAAAAGATCTAAGATTCAAAGATCGTCATATTTCATCAATATTTTGTTGATTAATTTCCATAGTCTACATTTTGAGTGTTGTATGAGATCAAGTATCCAAATATAGTGAGGTACATCACATATTCAAATATATTTAATAATTCATGACAGACGAACCGGATACGGAAAGGGGGTGCTGATGTTCTTTGTCTCATTGATTGGCGCATAATTGGCAAGTTTCATAGGAAATATAGGGTTGAAACAGAAGAAATAAATTTCTGTTGAAAAAGCTGATCATGCCATACAAGATAAATTTTATTTCTGGAAACACCTAGTAATCGTTCGCTAATTGGGGCATTTTGTCAAGTGTGAATTCTGTTTACTTTTTGCGTTGAACAAAGGATTGTACGCGCTAAAATATATCGATCCCGCTAAAGACGTCAACGTCAACGCGGTTTTGACATCACATTTCGATGTTTAGCTGCTAAAAACAATTAGCGAACGTTCACAGTATGTAAAATAACTATTTTCCTCTAAATCCCAAATTCATATTAATAAATTAAAAAAATCAAAACGCATTAATTAATGTGGCTCCTGATTTCAATATTTGACTCTGACACCACTCTAATTGTGCCAATCTATTATTGAAGTAAAAGCAAAATTACACTCACCTTATCGTATATTCCCAGAAATATTCATACTTAAATTGACTTACTGATCGTGCCTTGAATCAACAGCTGCTGGCAAAAATCCAATAACTTACAGCCGACAAATTCTATCACTTCCAGGACTCATTCTCATCCAACCGGATGCGATCCAGCTGATATTTCCGTCCACAAGCTTGGTTTCTTGCATAATTTCCAACAATATTTTCACACATTAACATGAATCTTGCCATTATGTTTTCATGGTCCGAATCTTCGGCCGTGGTAGCACCTTCTAGTCAGTAGAATTAGTCGCTGTCGATCCTTTTAGTTTCATACCGCATGAGACGAAGTCCTTCGTTTTCATTCCCAGCCGATGAACTAGGCGAAGGGAACTTACAACAAACACCAGATTCACTGCCACTGCTGCAAACTCGGTTATCGATTCCTCTGTTGACGGTAACGGAAATGCTATCAACCACCGCTGCTGATCTTTGTAGCCGCTGCCTCCTATGGCTGGGGCTTGTTGCTGAGGTTGACTCCTCGGGGGAAGATGGTGCGTTTTCGGGGAATCCTTTCTTGGTCTTCGTTCCATTATTTGGAATTTACGTTATTATATAGATTAAAACTCAATTTAAAAAAATGTTTTCTTGGTAAAAATGATAGATTTGACGGAACGGAAATATAATTTCACGTCCGTTTCTTTACAGCGCACACTACGATCCTCCCAATTAAATTCAAATAGATATAGTAATTAAACCAAACTGCAATTCAATCCAACACAAATTAAATCCAAATTTTATTCCAAACTAATCCATATTCAAACTAAACGCAAATCTGTACCGTGCCCCTCTTCTAATCTGGTAGTTTCCAATTCAGTTCAAATCCATTTTTTTTTTTCATGATACAAACAGAACTCAAGATAAATAAAAACCAAGTCTAGCTCTATTCTAATCTAGTTCCATCAAATCCCAATCTTTATCAAATGCAATTCAAATCCAATACGATTTCAACCATATTCAACTCAAACTTAATCTCATTAAAAATATTCCGATTTCAATACAATCATAAATCGAAAGAAAACTGAATACGTTTTAATTAAAAAAACGTTTATTCTAATCAAATTTAAATGCAAACATTTTTTTTTTAAACCGGTATAAAAAACAATTCCAATTAACTTAAATTCAATCCAACCAAATTGCCTGACCTAAACACAATTATGATTCGAATGGAAACTAAAATGTATTCCAGTTCAGCTTGAATCTAAAACAAATACGGGATCAATACTTAATTCAATAGAAAATAAATCTACACCTCATCCAAACACATAATAATCTAGTTCTTATCAAATTCAATCAGAATCTAATTCAAACCATTACCCAAATTCAATCTAATTTCAAATACAATCGAAATACCTTGTTTTTGTTATCTTGACCCAGCTCAAGTTAAACAAAAAATCCATGTAAATGCAACAGTCTAATCCAATTTTGAACGAACCCAATTCAAATAATCTTACTTCAATGCAATTATGATTCGAATAATCAACCAAATAACTAATAAAAAATCAATTACATATCGAGTTACAAATGTAATGCGAATATATTTCAAATCCAATATAAATTCATCAAAATCTATTATATAGTTTGCAATTTAATCCGAAAACAATCAAATATTTTCGTATTCCAATCTCAATCCAAAACCTATTTAACTAAGTTAGGGTTAGCCAAGTAAATTAAGCAAGTTGCACTTGATCGAATAGAAGTATGAACATGTTCAATTTAAGGATTTCGCTTACGCTGTCAAAACTTAGTAATAAAGCAAATCTAGTTTTAATACAAATCTAGACTAATTCGAATACAGATTCAATTCAATCTAAACATTTCTATTTTTTTTGTTATATTTCATCTTGAAGATATCCACTTCTCAGTCTGAAAATAATTTGAATCAAAAGAATGTTATTAAAATTCAAATCTAAATCAAATGCAATCACATAACACAAAATTGCCAATTTTGTGCAACATTTCAACAATTCTCTTTTTTTTTCTTGATGCAAAATCGGAATCTAATTCAAATTCCGAACTCGTTTTTTTTCTAATATCATTTCAGCATTTTTCAAATCCATACTGTAAAGTTCTCTCGAATTTCATTTCATGTTTATGACACATATTTCTTTTAAACTATTTGTGGTTGTCGTTCCAATTTAACCCAATCATTCAAGCTTACCAAGCGCAGTGGATCACCAGTCATACTTTTGACTTCAATTTTCATGTTTCCGCTAATTTGAATACTCCAATATAAATTCAATGTCAAATACGGACTTCAAAACTTCTGTTTGAGTTTAACATGTTGATCTCAAACATTTGAATATTGAAACAACTCATAGTCAATACCAATCTTTTGCTATTCAAATCATTAAAATCCAGTACAATCTCAATTCTTAATGCCAATAAAATTCTACTAAAGCTCAATTTATTTATTGTTTTTTTTATTAATTCGTCTTTTCTTATTTCGTGTCGGAACCCACTCGTCCGCACTTTTCAAAATGAATTTTGTTTTCGTAGGTACCCACTCGTCCTACTTCCTCTTCTTCTTTTTTTTTTTTTAGTGTCGGTACCCACTCGTCCGCACTGTATTGAATTTATTTCAATCTCGTAGGTACCCACTCGTCCTACTTTCTTTCATGCGGAACCCACACGTCCGCTTACTATTATTTTCATCATTTTTTTATTGATAAACAGGATCCCACCGTCCTGCATGCGTGTGAATATTTCATTGTATTCACAGTTTTTCTCACCATTTTTCTTACCTTTCTCGCCAAATAGACACCATAACACTTCATACACTACCGACCGCGTCATGTCGTAACCGCACGTTTTTTTTTAGAAAACTCCGATGCTGCCGACACGAGTATCCGCGCTAACAATCGTTTACAGAATGAATACATAAAATTTTCTGCAAGCCGTCTTTCACTTTTCAATACAAACACACAAACATTACAAAAGACATTTGCTCGTTGATTCATTGCTTTACTCACACCTACACATATCTAATTCCCCATGTAGCTAAGCATTTCATCCTTTGGCAATCTCTATCTCTCTTAGCTACCCGTCAGATTCTACACCTTCATCCTCATGCACATCTTGTCTTTTTCTCGCACATGGAGACGAAGCTTCCATTCGCTCGACGCAAAAGTGCGCTTCAATCCAAGTTCATTCCGTTAGCGGTTTAATAGGGTTGGGCACTTTCCTTTTGTTTACAACAGTGTACTTTATGAAATTGAATTAAATATCTACCTCTCAATGAATCTGAATTGTTTAGTTATAGTGAATACTATTAAAACAAACCCAATAATAACCCATATTATTATTTAATTCAAACACCTTTCGTATACACGCTATATATTCACTACATGTGGCACACATAAATTTTGACTATAGCATTTCCCACATAACGACTATTTGAATTCGCATAGCATATATCTGGAAACACACATAACCGTTATTAATTAATAACCTTTATGTGGATTTTCCTATAGCGGGTGGTTATTAACGCACACATAAAATTTATTTGTGAATTTCTTTAGATGTTTGCCAATATTGTATTTTTCACGAATGATTAGATTCGCTCGACGAAATTCAAGAGTTGTCAATTTTGTATTTCAAGGCATTTTCGACAACCTTTTTATAGATTACCTTGATCGTCAAGCACGTGGTTGGTTGAGAACAATGGGACTGAATGTAAATATCGAAGCACCAGCTGGTTTTGTTGTGCACTGCCGAAAAAAACCTTTCGAAGTTCATTAACTTGCCTTATGAAATTTCGCCACAAGAACATTTATTGAAAACCATAAGGTTGCCTTATGAAACTGAGTGAACCTGAAATGAACTCTGCCTAAAATGAGGCATATGCTTAACTTAAGGTTACCTTAATATTTTCATTGCCTAACCTTATGAAATTTCATAAGTTTCGTTATGAAATACGTACTTTCAGCATATGCACATTTTCAAGGTTTCAATTAGAAATAAAATTAGAATTTAAAATAAAAATGATCATACAGTATTTTTAGAAGCAAATATTTATTTATTTCATTTTTCCATTAGTCTATAGTAGGAACCCTGCCAAGCAAGCTGCCAAATATTGCCACGCACTGATCTTCGCGATCGAAAGATGTACGGCGCGACACGTACCACTTAACAAACCATTTCCCAAACAATTTCCAATTTCCAAACACCACTACGTGGATTACCCTCGACTGCTTCAGCAATATCCCAAGTAACCAAAAGTTCCTTTAAAAGTACGTTTTTGGCGTAATTAGCTCAGTCAAGCTGATTATGCGAAAAACGTACTTTTAATGGAACTTTTGGTTACTTGGGATCCTATACAAATCACTCACATAGTATACGGTGTGCTTCATTAGTCATGCCAATCTTTCGGGGAACTGTGGATCTCGATCTGCATCGTGTTATTAACCCAGTCTCCATGCAACAACTGCACGAATACATTTCTGAACGCGATCGACCACAATAGATGCGTTCCTCTAAGATGAGATACTTCATCAAATCTTAGACTTCCAATCAACCTTCTTCCAGGCGCGAAAAACTTCGCTAAATAGTACGCCTCCTTAGGCTGTGAACCATTCCACCGATTCGTTTAACTTTTAGTTAAAATTTGACATTCCGATGGTTATTTTCCCATCGTGGTTAAAATTTTACTCCGAAGCCGACTCATTTGAGTTTTGACAGATTGATAGTTATTTAGAACGAAATGGATTTGGCGCCAATTTTCTCGCGAACAAAGTTTAACTATCGAACTGTCAAATCTAACCATGCTCCGGAGCAGGGTTATTTTTAACCACGGCGAAATAACCATCGAACTGTCAAATTTTAACTAAAAGTTAAACGAATCGGTGGAATGGTTCACAGCCTTAATAGATGGTTTACAGTTCGGAAAACGTGTCACGGGATTTGATCCCCATGTATTTTCAAAAGGGCGGAAATTTCGATTTTTCCGTGCCCAATTCCCATAAATCCCGCCCCTCTAAAAATGCATTGGGGAATCAAATCTCGTGACAAGTTTTCAGAACTGTAAACCAGCCTTCAAGTCGGATATGGACTTGGATATGCAGTCATATCTGGAACAGTCTTCTCCATTGCTGTCCGTGATCACCCACTTCTCCTCCTGAAAGATATCAATCGAGCGGCCCATGTCCAGTTTTAGCTTTACGAAAAACTCATTTCGTTTCCTTAACGGAGCTGCAGCCGGACCACTACGGAGGTATTTACCACCAGAATGTGCTGAAAATCCAAAGTGCCCTATTGCCCAGTCACTCTGGATGGGCAGCTCTACTATAGTTCTGGGGATGCACGTCCGTGTCGAGAAATTCCAGCCTTGCCTATGATACCGAGACGCATGTGGAGCAGTATTAACAGGGCACAAGGTATGCTGGTGTTGGACAAACCAGGTAAGCTGACGTTCTGCTTCATTGGACAGGAAGCAACGGGTCAACAGCTTCTTATTTAAGGCCTCCATCCACGTGCCGTTGTCGCACCCGTCAAATCTGGAAGAACCGAAAGTCTTATTGAAGGTTCGGAGACGAGCCAGCCTTGGGCTGAAAGTCTCTTTAATAAAGATACAAAAAAAAAAAAAAAAAAATTATTGAAGGTTAAATATTTTTAAAACACGCAACCATGGAAGCAACTGGACAACCGTGGAAGAACTGTACACTACTAAAAATCCACACATATTTATTGGCAAAAATCCATAGATTTAACTTATGATGTATATCAGCGCACACATAACCATTCTCCACGCGAACTACTAATAAAATATATGTCCAAATAAACTTTATGTGTGGTCTCGAATTAACAATTATTTATTTTATGTGTGGTTTTATATCGACTATATTAGGGTGGAGCTATTGCAAAAATTTATAACGGCGACACATATATCTTATATAGATATTTTTGGCAGTGTAACAGATCTTTAACATGGGAGATCAGAATTTTTGTTCATGAGCGGAAGCAGTCAGCGGATTCGTTCGGAATTATTCCATGATATGTTTGTAGTATTTTGAGCAATATCTTACCTGCATCCGCTGCCAAAAGTTTGTCCAAATCGCGCTACTGGTAATATCGTGTTAATTATCTGCAAATTAACTGAATGTTGAAGAAAAATCGTGGTCAATCGGGTTGCAGAAAAAAGTAATGACGTTGATTGTTTTCTTTGAATGAACACCATCAATGACATGTTGGTCCATAAGCTTACCTTATGATTTTTATTCATGAGGCAACATATTGAATTTCATAAGGCATAATTATGTAATTTATTCGAATGACTATGACTTACATAGAAGCCTTATGAATCAATTATGGAATGAACTTCTGCTGTTTCATAAGGCAAAACTTATGGATTTCCATATTTTATTTACGTGAGTGTGTAAACATGATCAGCTGGAGAGCTGAGAACTATGAAAAAATATGTAAACATGAGGGGGCTTGTGGCAGCTGTCACGTCCTTTCGACAATCAGGTACTGGAAATTTAACGATGCATTCGATTTTATCATTATCAACTTGCCAGCCCTTCTCGTTCAGCACGTACCCCAGATATTTGATTTCTTTCCTGCAGAATTTCGACTTATCTGACGATATCGTGAGCTTTGCGGCTCGGAGTCTACGCCCTACTTCTTCCAATACTTCCAAATGTTCTGCGAACGTTCGTGAGCATATTACGATGTCGTCGAGATAGTGGAAAACAAATGGCTCCATGTCTGCAAACAGATGCGTCATGACTCTGGAAAGAGCTTGGCTGGCAGTACAAAGTCCAAATGGCACGACCTTAAATTGAAAGTGCCCTCTGGACGGCACGGTGAAAGCCGTTAACGGTCTCGATGTTGGGTGTAGAGGTAGTTGCCAGAATGCGTCCTTCAGATCGATCGTGGAGATGTATGAGCATCCCCCAAGGTTACCTATGATCGCAGAAATTTGTGGGATCGGATAACCTTCATTCACCATCACCGAATTCAAATATCGTGCATCCAGGCATACGCGCAGTTTTCCTGTTTTCTTTTTTACTGCCACCAGTGGGTTGTTCCATGGTGAGAATACGGCTTCTTCAATCACGTCCATTGCAATCATCCTGTCGATTTCTCTGTTGACTTCTTGTAATACGTACTGTGACATTGGGTAGTATTTTTGTTTTTTGGGTATCGTGTTTCCTACATCGATACGGTGCTCATAGATATTTGTCCTACCCAGTGTGCTTGCTTTCGGAAACCGTGCTACCACCTCGTTCAATGATCTGCGCTCTTCCGGTGAAAGATCTTTCATCGGCTCGTCCCTATCTGCTCTCATGTCTTCTTCTGTTGTCGTGGCCTGCATTGTGCAACATATCGGCTTTACGCCGAATTTATTCCAAAAATCCATGCCTAGAACTATACAATCCGGAATCGACGGAACAAGTAGAATTGATATCGTTTCGTGTTTATTGTTGTAGGCTATTGGTAGCCTTACATAACTGCTGATGTGGTGATGCGTACCATCCGCTGTCATTATGCTGCCTCGTGTCGTCTCTTCCTTTAAACTTAGCTCTTCCGCCAATTTCGCGTTGTTTCCTCCAAGTAAGGAGCAATTTGCGCCGCTGTCCAGTAACGCCGTGAGCTCTCGTCCAAGAACGCTGATGATTGCATGTGGCCTGTTGTTCATGCCGGGGTTAATTATGATGGTATTGAAGTGTTGAAATTGGATGTTTTCGGAGGGTTCTGTTGGTCGCAGCGGAGAATCATTCCCCCTTATTGTTGGTTCCCCGCCTGTTGGTTTCCCGCTTCCGTGCGGCACGTGAAACAACTCCGAAAAGAAAAACCTTTCCTTCCACAGCGGTAACAAAATAGAACGGCTTGAGGCTTCGGGCAACCCGGATAAAAAATTACAGTACTTTGTATGGTTTATTCCATTGAAATACTATAGATTATATGGTATACAATACAAGCTATTGTGCATTTATTGTAGATTTTTATTGGTTGAAAAACACCTCTATTGTACTTACTTTAAAAGCACAATAAATTCAAATGTTACCATTACATTTTATTATTTTTGAATTGTTTGCTTATGTTAATTGAAAATTATGAAATAATTCTACACACCCGTTTCAAATCACTCAGTCTCTGAGTGATTTGAAACGGGCGTGTATTGTTGATAAGAAAATTAGTTTTGACCATAGAAATAATGAGATTTTTTAACTATTTATTATTTTGAAACAAAAATTTAAAACAATAAAATAACAATACATTCCATTGTGGAACAAGTTGTTCGATTTTTTTTAGAATATTACTATTA
The DNA here is from genome assembly GCF_024139115.2 of Armigeres subalbatus. Classification (NCBI taxonomy): domain Eukaryota; kingdom Metazoa; phylum Arthropoda; class Insecta; order Diptera; family Culicidae; genus Armigeres; species Armigeres subalbatus. The sequence goes on from NC_085140.1 coordinate 1,045,273, forward strand.
TTGGAAATAAAAAAATTCATATTATGTATTAACAATTGATAATAGAACAAAAATATTGTTTAAAAAAACTTTTTATTTTAACTCGAGGAATAACTAGTTTATATTGAGCGTGTATGTTTTGTTTACGGTTAGTAAAAAAATTTCTAACAGAAAGTGCCGGAAGCTCCGGAAGTATCCTTTTCGTTGCTGTTGGATGCAGATAAACGGTAGATTATTGGCTGCTGTGTTATGTAAGGATGGTGAGTAACTAGTGTAATAGATTAGCGAAATGTGACGCTTTTTTACAAAAGAGAATTTGAAATGCTGTAGAAGAAATATTTCATCACCTTTCCGGGGTGCTTTTATTTTCACCGCCGAAGTACATATAAAAATGACCTATTTTTTTCCTAATGATGTAGGATAACGTCTTTCGGGAAGATAGGAGGGTAAAGGCCAATTTTTTCATAGAGCAAACATTTTCATCTGTCTATCGATTATCATTTTTTTCTTTTTCTTTAATTTGCTCAGTCAATATGGATCACGGAAGATCCTAGCAACCTATCGCGTCTGGCCAAACTACTGCGATTCCATTCCAACGTGCTGATACCACATTAACTCCAGTCGTCCAACAGCAAGAGCTAAAATCAGGAATGCCCTGTTCGCCTTCGTCTTTCAACCTTGCAGTGCGCTACCGTTTCCAATGCTTCGCTGGACCAACCAAAGGAACGTCTTAGCTTTGCTAACGCCCACTAGAAGATCCACGCCTCTATAGAAAATTTATACCAATTATCAACAACCAGAAACCAACATGGCTCGAGTATGTTTGAAATCGTAAGTATTGTGGGTTATCTCAGGGTTAAGTTAATAAATAGTCTTATTCAATCTTGCTTATTTTATTGTTTTAATATGCGTGAATCCAGGACTGCTCCACGAACATAACAACAACGCCTCCTGTCCTACAGGCAAATATATCTCAGATTAAAAAAATCGACCAGGTACACAAGCAGAAAGGAAGTCTTTTAAATAACGATTGCTAAGACAAAATAATATTGTGTTGTTTTACTTGCAATGTACAATCCCATTGAATTCCACCACTTAATTGTATCTTGACAGATACGTATTTCGACCTCAAAAGTAAGGCCGTCTTCAGTGTCTCGTACTTGACTCGACTTGCAATGTTAAACTGACAGCATAATGTATTTCAATGAGTGTTGACACTTTTTAATCCGGAAAACTCCGAACTTTTTAATCCAGAGAACTCCGAGATCCGGACTAACGAGTCATTGGATTAGCAAAGGCCGGATATGCGGGGATACTGTATTTTGAATCTTCGAATTCGAATGAAATCACAGTATATTTCTTTGTTTCATAATCTATTTTATCAACAGGAAAAATCCACATTTCTTGTGAGATGCAAAAAAATTATGTACATCATTACAAAACATCATTACACTATGTAATGTCAATTCAATATATCAAAGTGTAATAATGTTTTGTGGAGATGTGAATAATTCATTTTTGCATCTCACAAGAAATGTGAATCTGTTAATACAATAAATTGTGAAACATTAAATCGTATTGTATTTGTATTGTAATACTGCAGTGAAATTTATTCTAATTCCTATTGTACTACTATGGTAAAACAATAAAAAAATTCATGAAAAACATTTAAAACACATTGTTTTCTATTGTTTGGTCCGTAGAAATCATCCCATTAAAGAACCGTAAAATCAATTGTTTTGCTCTAAATTTTGTATGGAAAATTTGCGAAATTTTTATTGTAAAGATACATAACAACCCCCCTTTTTTATTGTAAAAGTCCCATTTACCATTCATTTTATCGTGCAAAACCATTAATTCTAATGCAATTTTATTGTATAATTTCCATTTAATTCAATGGTTGTTATTATGTACTAAATAGTGTTGTAACAGTAAAATTTATTGTTTTTCAATGATTTTTTTTATCCGGGAATCCATGAAGCGATGTCCTTCTTCGTCGCAGTTCCAACATGTCATGGTTTGGCGGATGTTGTTCTCCCTAGCTTGCTGAAGTTCATTTTGGTTGGTCTCTGGCTGACATTGTTGAAGCCATGCTGGCTGTTGATGTTCTGAAGTCCATATTTGTTGGCGCAGTGGAGCCTGACGCTGCTGCGTCGCCTGCATCGGATGACCAGGGTGTGACTGTACTTCGTCTTGTCGCCATCCATCCTGCTGTTGTCTTACATTTGATTGTTGGCTTGAACGAAACCGTTGATGGTGGCCCACTTGGATTTGGTTTTGTGTGGTGGATGCTGTTGACTGTCGTCCTGCAAGGTGATCTCCCTGGTTCTGCGATGAATTACTATTTGTTTTCGAAGATCTTCGGTCAAATTGGCCTTTTAGAGCATTAACCTGTTGCACAAGGTGGTCCATTTTCGTCTGCAAATCCTCTTCTTCGTCGTAACCGACGCCTTCTTCAGCATTTATAGGGTATTGCATCGTGGATGAGACATCATTCCTCTCGGTGCGTTTCAATACATTCACCCTTGAATACCTTGGAGGTTGCGATTGGAGGGAGGGTTTCGCAGGGTTACCTGGAGTTGCAAAGTTCGGTTCTAGTAGAGAGTTGTGCGGGACTGGGATTCTTCGTTGTCGATTTAGCAGCATCCTGGTTTCGTCGTAACTCGTACACACCTCGACCATTTCTTGAAGATCTCTCGGTCGCGCTGCCGTAACAATCGCTGCGTAGTCCGCGTTCATATTCTTTTTAACTATGAAAAATTTCTCCTCTTCTGACATCGGTGGTGATATGAAACGGAAAAGCGCTGCAATGTCTCGGTAGTACTTAGCAAACGATTCATTTTGTCCCTGGAAACGGAAACTGGCTTCCAGTCGAAGTATCTGTGCGTACCCACTCGGTAGAAATTCTCTTCGAATCTGATCTTTAAAGGCCTGCCATGAGTGCAACCAACGCTGGGAGAGGGCTTGAGCATACCAATCTAGAGCGTCGTCTTGTAGGAGATGCTTGATGGAAGATAGTAGTGTTTCGTCGCTCATACCACAGAGAAGCAGACGTCTCACTTAGAACGAAATGCAATCAAAATCATCGTCACGGAAGCATTATCGCCCAGTGCTAAATGCAGTGTGTGTGGTCAAACGGCAACCAGATGGCGGTAGTGTGCAAACGTCAAACACAAGCAAATCCGATGGAAGCGCCATCGGTGGCCGATTGACCATCTACAAAAATTTGAATCCACCGTTAAAAAGGTGAACGATGGAACATGTGTTGAGTGAGACGTCTGTTTCTCTGTGCTCATACCTTCGGATTTGGCGAATGTTTCAACCCTGTCTAGAAAAATGTTTAATGTCGTAGTGTCCTTTTCTCCTCTGAACTTAAATGGCCAGTTGTGTACTGCTTTTGTCCAACGTCGTTCTTCTGCTCGTTCTGTAGCCGGTGCTCTCGTGAGTTGTTCCCTCCGTGCTAGACGTTCCACCAAATCTGCATACAGGCTCGCGTTATTGGTGATGATGTTTCTAAATGTTAAGTCGTTGTTGACATTCGTGTAATACTGGTTGTTGCTGACATTATGCCGAGATTCAGCTGCATCCTGTGCTGCGTTATCGGTTGTTCTTCCTCTGCCGCTTGTGTTAGGATGAAGATCTTGTAGTCCTCTCACCGCTAGGCCTCTTCCCCGATGGATGCCTAGAGGGGAACTGGTTGCTGATAGGTGTGGGTGATAAGTTTCTCTAACATTCGTGTTGTGTGGTGTCTGGTTGTTGTTTCCTTCTGGAATTATGTCCTCCCCTGGCGGCACGTCGTTAGCGCTTCCTTCTTCGTGTTGCCACTCATTGTGTGTTCCTATTGCCGCAGTGTTTCTATCGTCTAGTGTAGAACTGTTAATACCCAAGCGTGAGTATGCACCACACATGTTGGGGTGCTCAGGCTGCTGCACAGGTTGTTCTTTATTATATGCTGCTGCCGTTTCGCCTGAAGAAATTGTGTTCACTACACTTTCACTACGATCCAATCGCTTCCCAAACCTCGCAATGGCACTTTCCACTTCTTCCAGTAGCACTTTGACAAGTGAGCACAATGTTTCCTTCGTGCTCATGAAGGTAGACAGAGGCTGAATCAATTCCAGTCTATTGCGATAATGAAGAAGTCGCGAGCGTAATTGCATTATGACAAAAGAGTCTTTAATTAGTATTGCTTCATCTACCAACTTCTGAAGCTCCTTGATCTTTGTTTGACATGTTTCTATGTTGGTAGTTGAGCTCATTACGTGATCTGAACTACTATGTATGGGTTCTTGTAGCGTGTCTTCTTTCGCTATCAAGTCCTTCAACTTCAGTACTTTGTTTCTGTGTGTTGAAGGTCCGAGATTTACTACGAAGCGAAGAGCTAGTTCGTAGTCGATCTCTTCGTTCGATAAATGCGTCAAATCCATCGCGATTTGTTAAACAGATTAAGAACACACCAAGCCAACTAAGCTGCAATCGAGCTAAATAAACTATCCAAAACAAAATTAAAAGCCGTGGCAATAACAAAAGCTAATGCTGTGTGGGATATTCAGTTGGGCGCCAGTGAAACATAAAGGTCTACCGGGGAATATCGAACCCGAGCAGTCCCGAGTAGCTGAAGGGAAATGCGCACAAAACTGAATCCAAGACAATGTTGTTTGAAATTTTACATTATTTATTGACACTTTACTTCCCCATACTTCCTTCCTTCTCTTCCTGCACTCTACTTTCCTGACTCCTACTTTCTTTTCATCTTTGTCTTACATCTAGCGTAATACTACTCACGTTGAACCACGAACCCCGTTTGCCTCGGCGCCGTCGTCCCCTAGTCGACGCGAACAGTGTGCGCGTTGGTGCAACTGCACCGCATGTTTACTTCCGCGCGCCGCATGCTCGACGCGAATGTCATCAGCGGGTCAAAGCTTTTTTTTTTTTTTTTTTTTTGTGTCTTTATTAAGGAGACTTTCAGCCCGAGGCTGGCTCGTCTCCGGCGAGAAAAAGAGAGTATAATACATAGTGTTTTACAGAAAAATTTGATAACCTAGGATCGATTTCGGCCCGGAAGGGTGCCGTGGCAAAAAATAATGTTGGTCCTGAGGGGAGCCGTAATAATTGGTTATTCTAGATTTCGGTTTCCAACGAGGTTGGTGCATTGTCCATGTCATGTCCGTAGTGCATAGCGTTTTTCCGGTGGTGATCTGGCGTGGTAGTTTGTGTTCCGTATTCCATAGAGTTGTCAGGGTTGGTTTGCAGGGGTCAGTATCATTTGGGGGGGTGTTGTCAAATCCGGTAGTATAGTTTGCTATCCTTTAAAAAGTTGATAAGCAGTCGTTCGTTGATGGGATTGTTGTTGAGTGCCTCGACCGCGTTGCCGATGTTGTTGGCTTGCCGTGCTCCTTCGTATTCAGGGCAGTTGTTGATGATGTGACTGATGGTGTTTCTACATTGGCAGGTGGTGCAGCGATGGTGGAAATCCCCAGAGCCCAGGTTATGCGTTAGGTTGGTGTGCCCCGTACGCAGTCGGGACAGCACCATCTGCTCACGGCGGTTGGGCAGGTCTGTTCCGGGAAGGGTGGAGCCCTTAACCATTCTGCATAGGTTCCGCTCCTTGTGCCACTCGTTAGCCCAGGCATTGCTCACCTGCTGTTTAATCCAGCGCTTCGCATCGTCGGCCGGGACGCTGCGGGTAATCAGTGGACTGGCTCTGCCGATGTTGGCCAAGATGTCGGCGCTTTCGTTGCCAGCGATGCCAGCGTGGCCAGGGACCCACATCAGGGTGGTCTTTTCATCGATGTTCTCCTGGATGGCCTGGATGAATGGATGGCGATTTGCTGCGGAGGGCAGGGCGGAGAGGGCGCTAGCCGAGTCGGACACGATCAGCATGGGTCCGCTGCACGGCTGGGACACCGCTTGAAAGATGGCAGCGGCTTCCGCCGAGAAGACGGAGCAGGTGTTCGGTAGCCTGTGGGACTGAGTCGAACCGTCGGTAGAGTCGACTCCGATACCCACTTTGCCGGCGGCTCTGGATCCATCGGTGTATCTGACCGTGTGTGTCCTGTACCTGGCGTTAATCCGCTCACCGAAAAGTCGCTGAGCCAGCTGCTGGTTGGGGTTTCTGCGTAGCTGGGCTTTTAGAGACCAATCGATTTTCGGGGCCCTGGAGGCCCAGTCCCTTGGACCGAGGCGGTGAAGTCCAGCGATCTTGGGGAGTGGTTGTTGGGTGGTATGGTGAAACGCTTCATCGGCCCTGCCGAGAAGGTGGCAAGTGCTGTTGGAGGCCTTGGTTTTCTCGAGAAAACTGACGGTTTTGGTGCTGAGGGAGGCAGTAACTTTGTGGCGGAACGGTATTACGCCGGCCTCGGCGCAAGCGATGTCTGCGGGTGTTGATGGAAGGTGCCCTGAAACCAACCTAACCGCGCGGTTGTACACCGGGGCTAGGGAGCGGGTGATTTCCGGCAGGTTCACCGAGGTGAGCTCCAAGCCATAGAGCAGGCGGCTCGTGATCACTGCGTCCGCTACACGAAGGCGTAGGCCTCGGTCGCTGCGGGTCCTCCTCCTGGAAATCAGTTTCATCATATTATTTCTTACCTTGCAGGCTTCTTTGGTCCTTTTGCAGTGCTCTGCGAAGGTCAGGTGACGATCCACTGTAACTCCCAGGAGTTTGACCGATGATTTGGTGGGAACGGTTGCACCGTTAAGTACGATGGGCTGGCCGGGGGGTCGGTGATTACTCTGGCAAACGTGCGTTCTCACGCACTTACCGGCAGACATAACAAAGCCAGCTGAGAGGCACCATCTGCCTACCCTGCTGACGGCGGACTGGATCTTCCTCCGGAGCTTCTTGGGGTGCTCGCCCACTGCCACTAGGAGGATGTCGTCTGCGTATACTAAGATGTACACGTCTCTTGGCAGGTCGGCGAACACTTCTTCCATGGCGACAAGGAATAGCGTCACGGCGATAACCGAGCCCTGGGGCACTCCGGTTTCCTCCCTCACGGGCTTGGATACGCAGTTTCCGAGGAGCACTCGGAAGGAGCGGTCCGACAAAAAATTCTTAATGAAGTGGAGGAGGTTGCCGGAGACACCCCAGAGTGCCAGCTTCTTCAAAACACCGGGGGTCCACGCGCGGTTGTAGGCGCGCGATATATCCAGGGACACCAGCTCGGCGTGCTTACCTTGGGACTTGGCTTCATCGAGGATCTCCCCCAGGGAGGCAAGGTACGTTCCTGTACCGCGTCCGGGTCTGAAGGCGTGTTGTCGGTCATCTAGTTTACCTGTAGACTCGAGGTAGTGGGTCAGCCGCCGGTTTACCATTCGCTCCATAATTTTGGAGCCGACATTTGTCAAAGCTATTGGCCGATAGCTTCCCGCCTCGTTTGCTGGGCCGCCGTTTTTCGGAATCGGGACCACGAGACTCTCTTTCCAATCCGCTGGGAGGGTGCCACTAGTCCACTCCCTGTTAATCGCCTCCAGAAAGGCGGACTTTCCGCTTGGGGGTAGTTTCTGGTACATGGGGTACCCGGTGGAGTCAGGGCCGGCGGATTTGCCCTTACCTTTCTGAAGAGCGAATTCTAGTTCAGCCATGGAGAATGGCCGGTTCATGGCGTCGCCGTTGTCGGGTGGTACTACGAAGGCGGCTATATCCGACGCAGGGGGCGGATGCTTCTTCCGGAATGCTTCTGGGTACTCGGCGTACGACGATTGCCGATAGAAATGGTCGGCTAGTGTATCGGCCACGATCGTGGGGTCACGATGCGTGACGCCGTCGACGGAGAGGGCGATTCCATTAGCACGTCGTTTACCCTGGAAGCAGTTTATCCGCCTCCAGAGCTCGGTCGAGGACTGCTCCGGATTTATCCCGTCCAGGAAGGTAGTCCATGCCTTGTCCTTGGCCTCGCGCAGGGTTTGTCGGCAGTTGTTCCTGGCGGCCTGGTAGCTGGACTTTATCTCTTCGAGGAGCTGGTTGTCAGCGGGGTGTCGCTTTTTAGCCTTCTGCAGCGCGCGGAGGGTCTTCCGTCGGGCTTTAACCGCTTTTTTGGTGTCGTCACACCACCAGTGGACGGCTTTACGGCCCGGGTTGGGGCTGGTTCTGGGGATAGCGCGCTCCGCGGCGTGCAGAATGGCGTCGGAGATGTCGGCCGTGGATGGTTGCGGGAACTGGGACAGCTCGCGTTCGATCTCCCGCTGAAAACTGTCCCAGTCCGCGTCTCCGTATAGCCATCGTGGTCTGCGAGTGATGTCGGTGGGGGCGCTGTCCAGGGCCAGGAGTATCGGCATGTGGTCGCTACCTCTGGGGTCCCCGTCGGTGGACCAGAGAAGCCTACGCACTAAGCCGCTCGAGGCCATCGAGACGTCGACAGCGGACTCCGTGGACCCTCGGCGGAAGGTCGGGGTGCCGTCGTTAAGCAGGATGAGGCCGGCTTCGGCCGCGGCATTGGATATGGCGATCCCTCTAGCATTGTTCGTGCGGCCACCCCAGGATTGGTGGTGTCCGTTGACATCGCCCAGGATGATTACGGGGGATGGGAGGTTTTCGATCATACTCACCAGGGTGTTCTTGAGATTCGGCCGTTTGCCGCTGGGGATGTAGATCGAGATAACCGTTACTGGGAGCGGCCATTCTATCCTCACCGCAACGATGGGGAAGTCTGCGACTATTGGGATTTCCGTGGCGGGTACTTCTTTCAGGACTCCCACTGCAGCTGACCGATAAACGTTCGGCTCGATTGACGCAAACCATTTATACCGGCCACCGAGTGTCCGGTCTAGGGCGGCAGGCGTCGCTCGGTGGATTTCCTGGAGTGCGATGGTCACCGGGCTCGAGCTCGATACTAGCAGCTCCAGGTCACATAGGTTATTGTAGTAACCATTAATGTTCCACTGGAGAGCCAGCGTCGTGGATGATGTTGTGGGTCCGGAACCCGCAACCGGCAGAGATGGGGGAGGCGACGGAAAAAAGGAGGTGTTGGACCAGGATTGTGGCGGTGGTGTGCTCCCCCCCAGAGCTCTTCCGGAGGCAAGTCCCTCGCCGTGGTCAGTCGTGTTTGTGGAGGCACTACTCACGTGGGATGGTCCTGGTAGGATGACGGCTTTAGGGCCGTACCTTCTCCTATGAAGTTCATCGTATTGGTCGGCAGTCATGTCGGCTCCTAATGGAGGGAATACTTGGGCTTCGTCCGCGGATGCGGCGCTGGGGCTTTGCGCTTGGTTGGTTTTAGGCTTGAATCCCGCGTAGTCCGTTGGGGAATTACAAAGCGTCCCAAGTACACCATCAGCTATACTCTTGCATCCCTCGGTGTCCCTCGACGAGCTTGCTAGGTCCTGGCTGGCAGGGTCAGCGTCCGAGCGTCGGGGGTTGTCCGCCAGTTCCGGTAGGGGTGTAGCGTCCGCACTGGCGGGGCCCCGGCTACTCGGATGCTCATCTGCGGCCATTATGTTGTCGGTGGTGGGTGTTGGTGTTGGTGTTGTTGGGGGTGGTGGGGTAGTGTTGACAGTTGGAGTAACGGGTACTCTAATGTGGAGCTCCGTATGCACATTTCTGTTGGATGTAGTCTTGTGGGATTTAGGATTGAAAAGGATGGGAGAGGTTTGTGGTAGGTTTAACTTAAGGGTGCAGAGAAGGCAGACGGAGCTCGTAAACTGTTTACTTTACCTTTGGTATCGCCCTCGCTTGGTCCTTGGAGCAGAGGAGTCGCTGCTGTCGCCGGAATCCTTCGGCGCGCGCTCTCGCTTAGGCGTCTGCTTGGACGTGTCCATGTCCTCGTCGCTGAAGATGTCGTAGGCGGAGACATTCTTCTTCGGCTTGGCAGTTTTGGCTTGCTGGTTCGGGTTCTTGATCTCGTTGCGCAGTCTCTCGATGATTTTGTCCTTCACCGAGATGGACTCCTGCAACTTCGAGACCATTTGCGTCAGAGCTGCCACTTTTTCAACGAGATCCTCGATGGTACCGTTGCTTTTCACCGCCTCCAGGCGGCCTCCAAGGCTTGTTGGCTTGGGCTTGGCTGCGGCTTGGAGTTGGCTTACCTGCTTGCGAAGCTCCTCAATTTCGTGGTCCTTGCTGGAGCTGGTAATTTTGGCGAAGGAGTTGGATTGTCCGGGATTGGAGAGGGCTTCTACTTCTCTTCGCGCTTGCGGGTACGGAATGCCGCGGTCTACCTTGACCCGTTGGACCTCGACCTCCTTCAGGTACAAGGGACACTTGCGGCTGGACGTTGGGTGACTGTCGCTTTTGCAAAATTTGCAGTGTTGCGAATCGGGGCATTGAGGGCGAGATGCTGCGGGGTGGGCTTCGTCGGTTGACATTGCGGCCTCCGGCTGGTGGTGTTTACCGCAGTTTCCACAGACTTGCGCTGGGTTGGTGCAACGACTGACGGTGTGTCCAAAATCCCAGCACCGGTAGCAACGCATCGGGTTCGGATAATAATTCCGCGTTGCAAACCGGGTCCACCTGAAGTGGATGTGCTCAGGGATTTGGGTTCCGGAGATGGTAAGGACAATGGTGGGCGTGTTGGTTAACTTACCATCTGCATCTCGCCGCTTGATGCGGTAGACTTCTCGTACTCCCTGGTCCTGGAGTTCCGTCAGAAGATAGTCTTCCGGCATATCCACCGCGTCGACGCAGGACACGACGCACTTTGACACGTTGAGCGTCGGGTGTTCGGTGACGGTGACGGGTGTCTGGTCGCACAACTTGTCCATTTTCAGCAATCGGGAGAACTGCGATGCGCTTCTAACTTTCAGGGCGTATGACGCCCCGCGATTCTCCTTGGTTGCTCCGTCGATTGTTCCGCCGAGATAGGACTCGACCGATCGGCGGATCAGGAACGGGTTGGATGGTAGCGCCTTACCTACGCCCTGTAGGCGAAGGACCTGGAGCGGACCGGAAGTACCGGTTGGGTCCATAAAACTCGGCAGTCTCCTGCCGGTGTACTCACCATCGCGTCGGTTTTGTACGTTTTTGTTGCCATTCTCGGGGCCCCCTGGGTCCCCTAGGCTGAAGGAGAGGCCCGTGGCCATCTCCGATGACCGCACTCGCGCCGCCAACCGGCACGGGCGGTCAAAACGCGCTTACGGGAACGAAACGCGGCGTGCGTGCGATGTCGTAGCACAAAAATCACTCGCGAAGTGAACAATCACCACGCGTCTCCACCACGGGGTGGGAAAGTCTTTGGGGAAAAAGTCACTTACCGGGTCGCGGATATCACCGGTGGCCGCTATCCGATCGGTCCGGGACCGATGTTGGGCGGTAAACCGCTTCGCCCTTTGCGCGCTGACCGAATTTCAGCCTGCGCGGCCGACGGAAAAGTGCCTTTTCACTCCGCACAAAAACACTCGAAAACGCGCGTCCCACCGGCCGAATGGGAGCGTCACCGTCCGAATGACGTCACGCGAAAACGGGAAAATCGAAATTTCTCCGGAACCACTGGCCGGATCGGGTCGCGTCCAAGGGCAGGGTCCGGAGCCGTGGTCCCCAGGCCCTGGCCAAGTTTGGTGTCGAAAGTCCAAAAAAATTGCAGTCGATTTTTCGGGGGTTTTTACGAAAATGCCGCGTCCTACCAGCCAAAACTGGTGTCGTGCCCGCCAAATGGCGTCACGGGGCCACTCGCGCACTGACACCGGGAGTTGGGGCGTAGCACCAGTCGCCGAAAAAACGCCAAAACACTCGCGCCGAAAACTTCCGTCACTACCGTCGATATGGGGAGGAACGCCGATCGTCCGTAACACTCGCCGGGAGTTGGGGCGGAACGCCAGTCGTCCGAAACACTGAAATGGCTGACTATCAGCCGAAACACACGCCGAATAATGAACGAGAAAATCGTCCGGGAGCGAAAAAAATACGTCCGTACGCAAACGATGCTCGATTCAAACTGGGGTCAAAGCTCGTCAGCTCCGGCTCGTTGTTGTTCCAGCGATATTCACACGGCCACTTGTCGCGCCGCCAGGACCGTTGGCCGATGCTGCGATGTTCTTGCCCCTCGAGAACGATGAACCTACGAGTGCCTTCACGTGCCCTTGATCGAGAGAACGAGTCAAAAGAAAAAAGCCCCTATCGCGGGGCTTTCGCTTCTCCCAATTGAAATCGCGTACTTCGTTGCGTGACGCTAGTGTTCTGCCTAAAACGTATCTCGGAAGCACTTTGGTTGATGGACCGAACGTCCACCGGCACAAGGATTGTCGGACAAAAGAGCGTGGTTTGCGTCAACTGCAAAATGGCGGAAACGATCCAGTTAGGTAGGTGGTTCGCATAATCGTCTAGAAACTCGAACTCACCTTTTAACAGCTTTCTTCTGGCCCACAACTCTTGACGCCAAACTCCCTTTCCAATTGTTGTTTAATCAATTTACTATCGTGCGGATTATTGGAGAATGTTCACGCTTCACCTCGTGCTTTGCACGTTGTAGGTTCGCAATTTCGTTCAGACGATCCCGAGATCAATTGCAGAGTGTCTCTCGAACCAAGACGAACTGATTTTCACCAGTCATTTGATCGCTCGCTCGTCTATCTGACCGTGCAACGTTTTGTGAGCGAGTGGCGGCAACCGATGAGACCACTATCTTCGCTCTCACCTCGCGGTGCGGCGTCGATCTCTCGCACGATCAATTCGTCTGGGTTTGATGTCGATTGCCTCAAGTGGCCGTCGGTGCATATCTCCTAGCTGTGTGTTGTGTGTGAGTGTGGCGAATGCTTCTCTCAACACGCTTTCTTTTCTGCTTCTCGTCGTCTATCAGTCTATCATCAAGATCGTCGTTCCCGGGCTATGTGTTGGTGAATCGCTGTGTTCATTGATTATCTGCTTGAGGCGTGATGGGTTCGAGGTGGCGTAGATGAACAGGGGTTTACAACTATTGGCTCGCAGAGCTTTTGCCTTAATTTAGGTTTCAACGTTGGTATTTTGACTATCAATATAATTTCAAACAACCATATTCGTTAAAAACAAAACGTATACGTAACACCACCCAAGTTCTCATTGCTCTTACCTCACTTTTGTACCATACCAGATCACCTACTGAGTACCTACTCCCGATTTTCTCTTGCTTCTCCGCGCTATCTTTTTTTTTTTTTTTTTGTGTCTTTATTAAGGAGACTTTCAGCCCGAGGCTGGCTCGTCTCCGGCGAGAAAAAGAGAGTATAATACATAGTGTTTTACATAAAAATTTGATAACCTAGGATCGATTTCGGCCCGGAAGGGTGCCGTGGCAAAAAATAATGTTGGTCCTGAGGGGAGCCGTAATAATTGGTTATTCTAGATTTCGGTTTCCAACGAGGTTGGTGCATTGTCCATGTCATGTCCGTAGTGCATAGCGTTTTTCCGGTGGTGATCTGGCGTGGTAGTTTGTGTTCCGTATTCCATAGAGTTGTCAGGGTTGGTTTGCTGGGGTCAGTATCATTTGGGGGGGTGTTGTCAAATCCGGTAGTATAGTTTGCTATCCTTTAAAAAGTTGATAAGCAGTCGTTCGTTGATGGGATTGTTGTTGAGTGCCTCGACCGCGTTGCCGATGTTGTTGGCTTGCCGTGCTCCTTCGTATTCAGGGCAGTTGTTGATGATGTGACTGATGGTGTTTCTACATTGGCAGGTGGTGCAGCGATGGTGGAAATCCCCAGAGCCCAGGTTATGCGTTAGATTGGTGTGCCCGTACGCAGTCGGGACAGCACCATCTGCTCACGGCGGTTGGGCAGGTCTGTTCCGGGAAGGGTGGAGCCCTTAACCATTCTGCATAGGTTCCGCTCCTTGTGCCACTCGTTAGCCCAGGCATTGCTCACCTGCTGTTTAATCCAGCGCTTCGCATCGTCGGCCGGGACGCTGCGGGTAATCAGTGGACTGGCTCTGCCGATGTTGGCCAAGATGTCGGCGCTTTCGTTGCCAGCGATGCCAGCGTGGCCAGGGACCCACATCAGGGTGGTCCTTTCATTGATGTTCTCCTGGATGGCCTGGATGAATGGATGGCGATTTGCTGCGGAGGGCAGGGCGGAGAGGGCGCTAGCCGAGTCGGACACGATCAGCATGGGTCCGCTGCACGGCTGGGACACCGCTTGAAAGATGGCAGCGGCTTCCGCCGAGAAGACGGAGCAGGTGTTCGGTAGCCTGTGGGACTGAGTCGAACCGTCGGTAGAGTCGACTCCGATACCCACTTTGCCGGCGGCTCTGGATCCATCGGTGTATCTGACCGTGTGTGTCCTGTACCTGGCGTTAATCCGCTCACCGAAAAGTCGCTGAGCCAGCTGCTGGTTGGGGTTTCTGCGTAGCTGGGCTTTTAGAGACCAATCGATTTTCGGGGCCCTGGAGGCCCAGTCCCTTGGACCGAGGCGGTGAAGTCCAGCGATCTTGGGGAGTGGTTGTTGGGTGGTATGGTGAAACGCTTCATCGGCCCTGCCGAGAAGGTGGCAAGTGCTGTTGGAGGCCTTGGTTTTCTCGAGAAAACTGACGGTTTTGGTGCTGAGGGAGGCAGTAACTTTGTGGCGGAACGGTATTACGCCGGCCTCGGCGCAAGCGATGTCTGCGGGTGTTGATGGAAGGTGCCCTGAAACCAACCTAACCGCGCGGTTGTACACCGGGGCTAGGGAGCGGGTGATTTCCGGCAGGTTCACCGAGGTGAGCTCCAAGCCATAGAGCAGGCGGCTCGTGATCACTGCGTCCGCTACACGAAGGCGTAGGCCTCGGTCGCTGCGGGTCCTCCTCCTGGAAATCAGTTTCATCATATTACTTCTTACCTTGCAGGCTTCTTTGGTCCTTTTGCAGTGCTCTGCGAAGGTCAGGTGACGATCCACTGTAACTCCCAGGAGTTTGACCGATGATTTGGTGGGAACGGTTGCACCGTTAAGTACGATGGGCTGGCCGGGGGGTCGGTGATTACTCTGGCAAACGTGCGTTCTCACGCACTTACCGGCAGACATAACAAAGCCAGCTGAGAGGCACCATCTGCCTACCCTGCTGACGGCGGACTGGATCTTCCTCCGGAGCTTCTTGGGGTGCTCGCCCACTGCCACTAGGAGGATGTCGTCTGCGTATACTAAGATGTACACGTCTCTTGGCAGGTCGGCGAACACTTCTTCCATGGCGACAAGGAATAGCGTCACGGCAATAACCGAGCCCTGGGGCACTCCGGTTTCCTCCCTCACGGGCTTGGATACGCAGTTTCCGAGGAGCACTCGGAAGGAGCGGTCCGACAAAAAATTCTTAATGAAGTGGAGGAGGTTGCCGGAGACACCCCAGAGTGCCAGCTTCTTCAAAACACCGGGGGTCCACGCGCGGTTGTAGGCGCGCGATATATCCAGGGACACCAGCTCGGCGTGCTTACCTTGGGACTTGGCTTCATCGAGGATCTCCCCCAGGGAGGCAAGGTACGTTCCTGTACCGCGTCCGGGTCTGAAGGCGTGTTGTCGGTCATCTAGTTTACCTGTAGACTCGAGGTAGTGGGTCAGCCGCCGGTTTACCATTCGCTCCATAATTTTGGAGCCGACATTTGTCAAAGCTATTGGCCGATAGCTTCCCGCCTCGTTTGCTGGGCCGCCGTTTTTCGGAATCGGGACCACGAGACTCTCTTTCCAATCCGCTGGGAGGGTGCCACTAGTCCACTCCCTGTTAATCGCCTCCAGAAAGGCGGACTTTCCGCTTGGGGGTAGTTTCTGGTACATGGGGTACCCGGTGGAGTCCGGGCCGGCGGATTTGCCCTTACCTTTCTGAAGAGCGAATTCTAGTTCAGCCATGGAGAATGGCCGGTTCATGGCGTCGCCGTTGTCGGGTGGTACTACGAAGACGGCTATATCCGACGCAGGGGGCGGATGCTTCTTCCGGAATGCTTCTGGGTATTCGGCGTACGACGATTGCCGATAGAAATGGTCGGCTAGTGTATCGGCCACGATCGTGGGGTCACGATGCGTGACGCCGTCGACGGAGAGGGCGATTCCATTGGCACGTCGTTTCCCCTGGAAGCAGTTTATCCGCCTCCAGAGCTCGGTCGAGGACTGCTCCGGATTTATCCCGTCCAGGAAGGTAGTCCATGCCTTGTCCTTGGCCTCGCGCAGGGTTTGTCGGCAGTTGTTCCTGGCGGCCTGGTAGCTGGACTTTATCTCTTCGAGGAGCTGGTTGTCAGCGGGGTGTCGCTTTTTAGCCTTCTGCAGCGCGCGGAGGGCCTTCCGTCGGGCTTTAACCGCTTTTTTGGTGTCGTCACACCACCAGTGGACGGCTTTACGGCCCGGGTTGGGGCTGGTTCTGGGGATAGCGCGCTCCGCGGCGTGCAGAATGGCGTCGGAGATGTCGGTCGTGGATGGTTGCGGGAACTGGGACAGCTCGCGTTCGATCTCCCGCTGAAAACTGTCCCAGTCCGCGTCTCCGTATAGCCATCGTGGTCTGCGAGTGATGTCGGTGGGGGCGCTGTCCAGGGCCAGGAGTATCGGCATGTGGTCGCTACCTCTGGGGTCCCCGTCGGTGGACCAGAGAAGCCTACTCACTAAGCCGCTCGAGGCCATCGAGACGTCGACAGCGGACTCCGTGGACCCTCGGCGGAAGGTCGGGGTGCCGTCGTTAAGCAGGATGAGGCCGGCTTCGGCCGCGGCATTGGATATGGCGATCCCTCTAGCATTGTTCGTGCGGCCACCCCAGGATTGGTGGTGTCCGTTGACATCGCCCAGGATGATTACGGGGGATGGGAGGTTTTCGATCATACTCACCAGGGTGTTCTTGAGATTCGGCCGTTTGCCGCTGGGGATGTAGATCGAGACAACCGTTACTGGGAGCGGCCATTCTATCCTCACCGCAACGATGGGAAGTCTGCGACTATTGGGATTTCCGTGGCGGGTACTTCTTTCAGGACTCCCACTGCAGCTGACCGATAAACGTTCGGCTCGATTGACGCAAACCATTTATACCGGCCACCGAGTGTCCGGTCTGGGGCGGCAGGCGTCGCTCGGTGGATTTCCTGGAGTGCGATGGTCACCGGGCTCGAGCTCGATACTAGCAGCTCCAGGTCACATAGGTTATTGTAGTAACCATTAATGTTCCACTGGAGAGCCAGCGTCGTGGATGACGTTGTGGGTCCGGAACCCGCAACCGGCAGAGATGGGGGAGGCGACGGAAAAAAGGAGGTGTTGGACCAGGATTGTGGCGGTGGTGTGCTCCCCCCCAGAGCTCTTCCGGAGGCAAGTCCCTCGCCGTGGTCAGTCGTGTTTGTGGAGGCACTACTCACGTGGGATGGTCCTGGTAGGATGACGGCTTTAGGGCCGTACCTTCTCCTATAAAGTTCATCGTATTGGTCGGCAGTCATGTCTGCTCCTAATGGAGGAATACTTGGGCTTCGTCCGCGGATGCGGCGCTGGGGCTTTGCGCTTGGTTGGTTTTAGGCTTGAATCCCGCGTAGTCCGTTGGGGAATTACAAAGCGTCCCAAGTACACCATCAGCTATACTCTTGCATCCCTCGGTGTCCCTCGACGAGCTTGCTAGGTCCTGGCTGGCAGGGTCAGCGTCCGAGCGTCGGGGGTTGTCCGCCAGTTCCGGTAGGGGTGTAGCGTCCGCACTGGCGGGGCCCCGGCTACTCGGATGCTCATCTGCGGCCATTATGTTGTCGGTGGTGGGTGTTGGTGTTGGTGTTGTTGGGGGTGGTGGGGTAGTGTTGACAGTTGGAGTAACGGGTACTCTAATGTGGAGCTCCGTATGCACATTTCTGTTGGATGTAGTCTTGTGGGATTTAGGATTGAAAAGGATGGGAGAGGTTTGTGGTAGGTTTAACTTAAGGGTGCAGAGAAGGCAGACGGAGCTCGTAAACTGTTTACTTTACCTTTGGTATCGCCCCTCGCTTGGTCCTTGGAGCAGAGGAGTCGCTGCTGTCGCCGGAATCCTTCGGCGCGCGCTCTCGCTTAGGCGTCTGCTTGGACGTGTCCATGTCCTCGTCGCTAAAGATGTCGTAGGCGGAGACATTCTTCTTCGGCTTGGCAGTTTTGGCTTGCTGGTTCGGGTTCTTGATCTCGTTGCGCAGTCTCTCGATGATTTTGTCCTTCACCGAGATGGACTCCTGCAACTTCGAGACCATTTGCGTCAGAGCTGCCACTTTTTCAACGAGATCCTCGACGGTGCCGTTGCTTGTCACCGCCTGCAGGCGGCCTCCAAAACTTGTTGGCTTGGGCTTGGCTGCGGCTTGGAGTTGGCTTACCTGCTTGCGAAGCTCCTCAATTTCGTGGTCCTTGCTGGAGCTGGTAATTTTGGCGAAGGAGTTGGATTGTCCGGGATTGGAGAGGGCTTCTACTTCTCTTCGCGCTTGCGGGTACGGAATGCCGCGGTCTACCTTGACCCGTTGGACCTCGACCTCCTTCAGGTACAAGGGACACTTGCGGCTGGACGTTGGGTGACTGTCGCTTTTGCAAAATTTGCAGTGTTGCGAATCAGGGGCATTGAGGGCGAGATGCTGCGGGGTGGGCTTCGTCGGTTGACATTGCGGCCTCCGGCTGGTGGTGTTTACCGCAGTTTCCACAGACTTGCGCTGGGTTGGTGCAACGACTGACGGTGTGTCCAAAATCCCAGCACCGGTAGCAACGCATCGGGTTCGGATAATAATTCCGCGTTGCACACCGGGTCCACCTGAAGTGGATGTGCTCAGGATTTGGGTTCCGGAGATGGTAAGGACAATGGTGGGCGTGTTGGTTAACTTACCATCTGCATCTCGCCGCTTGATGCGGTAGACTTCTCGTACTCCCTGGTCCTGGAGTTCCGTCAGAAGATAGTCTTCCGGCATATCCACCGCGTCGACGCAGGACACGACGCACTTTGACACGTTGAGCGTCGGGTGTTCGGTGACGGTGACGGGTGTCTGGTCGCACAACTTGTCCATTTTCAGCAATCGGGAGAACTGCGATGCGCTTCTAACTTTCAGGGCGTATGACGCCCCGCGATTCTCCTTGGTTGCTCCGTCGATTGTTCCGCCGAGATAGGACTCGACCGATCGGCGGATCAGGAACGGGTTGGATGGTAGCGCCTTACCTACGCCCTGTAGGCGAAGGACCTGGAGCGGACCGGAAGTACCGGTTGGGTCCATAAAACTCGGCAGTCTCCTGCCGGTGTACTCACCATCGCGTCGGTTTTGTACGTTTTTGTTGCCATTCTCGGGGCCCCCTGGGTCCCCTAGGCTGAAGGAGAGGCCCGTGGCCATCTCCGATGACCGCACTCGCGCCGCCAACCGGCACGGGCGGTCAAAACGCGCTTACGGGAACGAAACGCGGCGTGCGTGCGATGTCGTAGCACAAAAATCACTCGCGAAGTGAACAATCACCACGCGTCTCCACCACGGGGTGGGAAAGTCTTTGGGGAAAAAGTCACTTACCGGGTCGCGGATATCACCGGTGGCCGCTATCCGATCGGTCCGGGACCGATGTTGGGCGGTAAACCGCTTCGCCCTTTGCGCGCTGACCGAATTTCAGCCTGCGCGGCCGACGGAAAAGTGCCTTTTCACTCCGCACAAAAACACTCGAAAACGCGCGTCCCACCGGCCGAATGGGAGCGTCACCGTCCGAATGACGTCACGCGAAAACGGGAAAATCGAAATTTCTCCGGAACCACTGGCCGGATCGGGTCGCGTCCAAGGGCAGGGTCCGGAGCCGTGGTCCCCTAGGCCCTGGCCAAGTTTGGTGCCGAAAAGTCCAAAAAAATGGCAGTCGATTTTTCGGGGGGTTTTACAAAAATGCCGCGTCCTACCAGCCAAAACTGGTGGCGTGCCCGCCAAATGGCATCACGGGGCCACTCGCGCACTGACACCGGGAGTTGGGGCGTAGCACCAGTCGCCGAAAAAACGCCAAAACACTCGCGTCGAAAACTTCCGTCACTACCGTCGATATGGGGAGGAACGCCGATCGTCCGTAACACTCGCCGGGAGTTGGGGCGGAACGCCAGTCGTCCGAAACACTGAAATGGCTGACTATCAGCCGAAACACACGCCGAATAATGAACGAGAAAATCGTCCGGGAGCGAAAAAAATACGTCCGTACGCAAACGATGCTCGATTCAAACTGACCGCGCTATCTTCTTTAGCTTGCCCTGTCATATCGAAATGAACTCTTCTACCACCCTTCTTTACAGGTTTCAGGTTGCTCTCTAAATCGGTTCTTGGTACAAAATTGAATATTCTACTTGAGGGAGTACAGCCTATCGCCTGACTGTAACTATTGCGATAGCTGTATAGGAACATCTCTACAATCTGAGAAAGTTTCATTTGACTAAACTTTGGATCGATCAAAAGCTTTTTAATTCCATTTTATGCAGTTTGTACTGCTCTTTCCGCGAGACCATTACTCTCCGGCGAGTATGGTGGACTTTTTACTAATTTTATCTTTAACGAATTAGCGTATTTGAGAAAAGCATGACTATTAAACGGTGGACCGTTGTCCGTTGCAATCGTATCACATTTACCGAAAATTCTGAAAATCGAGTTCAACGAGTCAATCAAAGCATCAGAATCCGTTCGATTCATTATTTTAGCATCAATCCATTTAGAATATGCATCGACCAAGATCAAGAATGTATTCCCACTCATGTGAAAGAAATCTAGATGAAGCCTCTCAAACGGCTGGCGTGCTACCGGCCATGACGAATATTCTTTTTTAACCGCTCTACCGGTACTACTACACACTGAACATCTCTTAACAAATTCCTCAATATTTCTATCCAGGCCTTGCCAAAACACATATCTACGAGCTGCCTGTTTCATTCGAACAACTCCGAGATGACCCCCATGCAACAACTCTAAGACACGCAACTGACATGACCTTGGAACAACTATCTTTTCAGAGAATAGTATGCAGTCTTCATACAACGACATTGATCATTGGTTTTGGAAGTAAAATTTCAATTCAACCGGCACCGCACACTCATTCCATCCATCTCTCACGCAACTAAAAAGCTTTCTCATGAACGGATCTCTTTGGGTTTCTCTACCAATCGTTTCAAGATCAATACTTGGTAACTCCTCACTCACACACAATAGTTCAGCAACATCTGAATCGACCCCTGTTTCACCTACAACTGGTAACCGGCTCAATGCATCTGCATTTGGAATCTTCGTTCCTTTCCGATAAACTATATCGAAATCAAAGATTGATATGATATACGCGTACTTTTGTAATCTAGCTGCTGCGAGTGGAGGAATGCCTTTCTTCAAATTGAAAATACTAGCTAACGGCTTATTATCAGTCACCACAGTGAACTTTTTTCCATATATGTACTTGAAAAACCTAGTCAATCCAAACACAACAGCCAAAGCCTCCCGATGGATGTTTGGGTACTTCTTCTCCGCCACAGAAAGAGTACTAGACACGTAAAATACTGGCTTTTCGGCCCCATTGACCACGTGGCACAACACTGCTCCAACCCCTTCTGAACTTGAGTCACACACTATGACAATCGGTAAGTCCGGATTGTATAGTTCCAACAAACTGTAACTCAACAAAAGCTTCTTACACTCAGTGAACACTCGCTCACACTCATCGTTCCATACGTATCGAACATTCTTCTTCAATAACGCATACAGTGGACTGAGTCTCACAGAGAGATTAGGTACGAACTTTGAGTAGTAATTAATCATTCCCAGAAAAGATTTCAATTGAGTATCATTCTTTGGTCTGGGTGCGTCAACTATCGCGCGAATTTTTCCTTCTGATGGTCTCAACCCTGCTTCGGACACTTCATGTCCGAGATACTGAATATTCATAACAAGAAACTCATTCTTGGATTTTAGCAATTAATCCTTCGATGGAATTACTACCAAGCAAAATATCATCTAAATAGCAAACAACGCCGTCTACCCCTTGCAAAATCTCATCCATCACTCTCTGGAATGTGGATGCTGCACTAGATATACCAAACGGCAATCTCTGAAATGCGTATAATCCCTTATGTGTATTAATCACTAAATACTTCTCCGACTCCTTCGAAATACTTATTTGCATGTATGCGCCCTGCAAATCTATTTTCGCAAAATACCGATAGCCACTCAACTGTGCAAACACATCATTAATATTCGGTAACGGATAATGTTCATTGCATATCATTTTGTTCGCTGTTACCTTACAATCCATACATATACGTACACTACCATCTGCTTTGGAAATTTTTAACCACTATAGGTGATGCCCACTCACTGTGCTTCACCGGCACTAGTATATTCTCTCGCACGAGCCTGTCGATCTCCTCCGAAACCTTCTCACGTAAAGTAAATGGCACCTCATAGGGTTTATAGAAAATAGGCCTTGCATCTTCTTTCAAATGTATGTTCGCTTCAAATTTACTCATTGGCTGCTCAAGGTTCTGTGAAAACACATCCTGATACTTTGATTTTAACTCTGTTATCAACGTATTTCTCACACTTTCCAACCGTTTATCTGCCACGCATACAGAATCACTCACGCCATTCACGATCAAATGTCGCCATCCGGGATACAAGGCATCCAACCAGTCCCTCCCCATGAGAGGGAAAAACTTTCTTTCACTATCGACTACTATGACGCTCAGCGAATACAAACTACCATCATCATGCCTAACATGAGCTCGGAATGAACCCACAATCTTCAGAATGTTACCCGATATTACACTCAGCTTCACTACACTTTTCTCTAAACGCAAATTCGAAAAATACTTTTGATAATCAATTTTATTTATAACCGTACACGAAGCTCCTGAGTCTACCTCAAAGTTTAGCCACTTACCTTCTAGTCAGATCTTTTTAAATAGAGGCAAACTGGTCACCAGGTTGAGGTTGTTCCCATGGTTTGGCGTCGTCACGCCGTTCTCGTCGCTGTCGTCCTCGTCACTGTTGACGCCGTTCATATTGGGTTTGCTCCAGCAGTTTCTCGCGATGTGTCCTTTTTTCGAGCAATTGAAACACCGGATGGTGCGTCGTCCACGTCCCCCGTGTTTTCTTGAAGTTGATCTTTCTCTCGAGCTTCCTTGTCTGCCTTGCTGTTGTTCTCGGCCACGTGATTTTGATCTGCTTCCTCGGATGTAACTTCTCGTGCTGATGCGGTTGGCAAACTCCTGTTTTTCCTTCATCTTCATCTGGTCTGATTCGATTTGTTCCAGATTCTTGGCTTTCGTGACAGCTTCATCGAATGTCATTTCGTCGGCACTATTCATTAGCTCACCTTGGATTATGGCATTTCGGAGACCAGCGATGAATTTGTCTCTCAGTGCCTTGTCCAGATACACTCCAAAAACACAGTATTTCGAGAGTGCTTGCAACTCGACAGCATAATCGGCCACCTTTTCCTGTTCCCTCTGGTTTCGTTTGAAGAACTCGACAGATTGCGCTATGCGGTTCTTCTTTGGGCTAAAGTACGATTTCAGCTTTTCGATGACCACGTGGTACGTCACGTCCTTATGAGTCTGCGGATACAACAACTGTTGCAATTTTTTGAGCGCAGGCAATCCAATAAAGTGCACGATGAGCTTCCGCTTGTAAACGTCGTCTTTGATGTCGTTTAGCTCGAAAAAATTCTCAGCTCGTTCCAGGTAATCATCAAAGTCGGCACTGGGAACGAAATTGTCCAGTGTACCGATGAGTTTCGCGCTTGCATTTCCTGTTGCAGGCGTACCAGCACTCGGCGTGCCAGCACCTCACTTCTCGATCACGTGTTTGGTTAAACCACTATCGGCACTCACTTATGACGGTAACTCACGCGTTCAACACAACTGTTTCACTCTCGTCGCCAATGTCAAATTGGTGGTGGATCACCAAGCTTCTCCACACGATCACTTTAACTACAATCTTTATTAGGTGACGTCCAAACAGGGAAAGAGAGCTATCGTACATATCTGCTCGTTTTTATACAAATACAAACGGATATCAATATTCATAATAATTTACGACTATCAAGATACTTATCCCATACCTATGTTATCTAGAGCAATTGACGAGGGATACAACTATTTAACAGTCACTTCGAGTCCAACAAGTCTCATGCTTCGAGACCAACAAGCCTCATGCTTCGAAATCAACAAGTCTCATGCTTAGACACCAACAAGTCTCATGCTTCGAGACCAACAAATCTCATGCTTCGAGACCAACAAGTCTCATGCTTAGACACCAACAAGTCTCATGCTTCGAGACCAACAAGTCTCATGCTTAGACACCAACAAGTCTCATGCTTCGAGACCAACAAGTCTCATGCTTCGAGACCAACAAGTCTCATGCTTTGAGACCAACAAGTCTCATGCTTAGACACCAACAAGTCTCATGCTTAGACACCAACAAGTCTCATGCTTCGAGACCAACAAGTCTCATGCTTCGAGACCAACAAGTCTCATGCTTCGAGACCAACAAGTCTGATGCTTCGAGACCAACAAGTCTCATGCTTCGAGACCAACAAGTCTCATGCTTCGAGACCAACAAGTCTCATGCTTCGAGACCAACAAGTCTCATGCTTCGAGACCAACAAGTCTCATGCTTCGAGACCAACAAGTCTCATGCTTCGAGACCAACAAGTCTCATGCTTCGAAACCAACAAGTCTCATGCTTGGAGACCAACAAGTCTCATGCTTAGACACCAACAAGTCTCATGCTTAGACACCAAAAAGTCTCATGCTTCGAGATCAACAAGTCTCATGCTTCGAGATCAACAAGTCTCATGCTTCGAGACCAACAAGTCTCATGCTTCGAGACCAACAAGTCTCATGCTTCGAGACCAACAAGTCCCATGCTTAGACACCAACAAGTCTGATGCTTCGAGACCAACAAGTTTCATGCTTAGACACCAACAAGTCTCATGCTTCGAGACCAACAAGTCTCATGCTTCGAGACCAACAAGTCTCATGCTTAGACACCAACAAGTCTCATGCTTCGAGACCAACAAGTCTCATGCTTAGACAACAACAAGTCTCATGCTTCGAGACCAACAAGTCTCATGCTTAGACACCAGCAAGTCTCATGCTTAGACACCAACAAGTCTCATGCTTAGACACCAACAAGTCTCATGCTTCGAGGCCAACAAGTCTCATGCTTCGAGATCATCAAGTCTCATGCTTAGACACCAACAAGTCTCATGCTTCGAGACCAACAAGTCTCATGCTTAGACACCAACAAGTCTCATGCTTCGAGACCAACAAGTCTCATGCTTCGAGACCAACAAGTCTCATGCTTAGACACCAACAAGTCTCATGCTTCGAGACCAACAAGTCTCATGCTTAGACACCAACAAGTCTCATGTTTCGAGACCAACAAGTCTCATGCTTCGAGACCAACAAGTCTCATGCTTCGAGACCAACAAGTCTCGTGCTACTGTGTTGAACTTAATTAATAATTAAAAAAACACACTAATAAAGATTAAAAAAAAAAAAAAAAAAAAAAAAGTCTCGTGCTTCAAGACCAACAAGTCTCATGCTTAGACACCAATAAGTCTCATGCCTAAACACCAACAAGTCTCATGCTTAGACACCAACAAGTCTCATGCTTCGAGACCAACAAGTCTCATGCTTCGACACCAACAAGTCTCATGCTTAGACACCAACAAGTCTCATGCTTAGACACCAACAAGTCTCATGCTTCGAGACCA
The DNA here is from genome assembly GCF_024139115.2 of Armigeres subalbatus. NCBI lineage: Eukaryota > Metazoa > Arthropoda > Insecta > Diptera > Culicidae > Armigeres > Armigeres subalbatus. The sequence continues at coordinate 1,070,773 of NC_085140.1, forward strand.
ACAGTCTCATGCTTAGACACCAACAAGTATCATGCTTCGAGACCAACAATTATAATGCTTAGACACCAACAAGTCTCATGCTTCGAGACCAACAAGTCTCATGCTTCGAGACCAATAAGTCTCATGCTTCGAGACCAACAAGTCTCATGCTTAGACATTAGACTGGCCCAGGAAACAAAAAGTTGTGTAATTCCACGGGGCACCCCCCAGGATTGTGTCTTTGGGTGAGAAAATCAATCTCTGAAAATTTCAGCTCAATCGCTTGTTGCATAAGCTGGCGCATTTGATTTGAAGTTTGTATGAGGATTTCAGCCAAAATGTATAGGAAAATACACCTCCGTCACTCATTTGATCTGGAAATTGGTTCTGATTGCTCGATTGACCTCAGAATTGCAAAAACGGCAGTTGGTATGCTACAGAACAATTTCACAGAACATTGTATGATGATTAAATGAACTTTTATATAGGTTTTGGCTGATGCGATTCGATCAAAAAATCCAAAAATACACAAATCAGCTCCTAATAAATCAGCCGAAAACTATATAAAAGTTCATTTAATCATCATGCAATGTTCTGTGAAATTGTTCTGTAGCATACCAACTGCCGTTTTTGCAATTCTGAGGTCAATCGAGCAATCAGAACCAATTTCCAGATCGAATGAGTGACGGAGGTGTATTTTCCTATACATTTTGGCTGAAATCCTCATACAAACTTGAAATCAAATGCGCCAGCTTATGCAACAAGCGATTGAGCTGAAATTTTCAGAGATTGATTTTCTCACCCAAAGACACAATTCTGGGGGGTGCCCCGTGGAATTCGACAACATTTTTGACGTAAACTACGTCTAAGGGGAAGACTCGGATACAGGGTGACAAATGAAAATTTTCAAATCCGAGACCGTCACGAAATCATGTAAGATTTTGAACGTTAATAGCGCATTCATCTTTCGATGGATTTTTGAGATTTATATATCAATCGACTCGGAAGCTCTCCACCAATGTCCCAGTTATATTGAAACATTTGATTATCAACGTTAAAGTAGGGTATTGGACCATTTTGGCAGCACCTCTTTTTCCCGTTCGCAACGTGAGTCTCATTCGGCCGTCGTTCAGTGTAGTTGGTTTTTGGGCTCTTCTTTTTGTGCGGTGCTTCGCACCAGTTTGCCACAAAAAGTAGGGCCAGAGCAGTGACCGCAGTCGGCGATATACATACAAGCGCATGTTTGTGCAAGCATAGGATGATCGATTGTTAGCAACGGCAATGCGATAATCGCAATGCAGATGAACAAACATGTTCGATTCAAAGATAACTTAGGAAAATGGTAAGCCATTTTATGATAAACTGCAAATTGTTAATTATATTTTTATTATTAAATATGCGCCTTTTATTATTAAATATGCGGGGCTCTCCTTAGCCGTGCGGTAAGACGCGCGGCTACAAAGCAAGACCATGCTGAGGGTGGCTGGGTTCGATTCCCGGTGCCGGTCTAGACAATTGTCGGATTGGAAATCGTCTCGACTTCCCTGGGCATAAAAGTATCATCGTGTTAGCCTCATGATATACGAATGCAAATATGGTAACTTGGCTAAGAAACCTCGCAGTTAACAACTGTGGAAGTGCTTAATGAACACTAAGCTGCGATGCGGCTCTGTCCCAGTGTGGGGATGTAATGCCAATAAGAAGAAGATGCGCCAAAAAAAAAAAATCAATTTTAATTCAGGAAGTTTGAATGCACTTCAGATACTCAGCTTATTGTACACGGCTATAGCTATAGATAGAACAGTGGCGTAGCCACGGGGTGGTTTTGGACATAAAACCCCCCCCAGAGAAAAAATTTCTTGAAGAAATTTGTTTTTCGAACATTCTCGAATTAAAAAAAATGTTCAGAACCCCCCCCCCCCATTGACGAATACATAGACCGAAATGTCCGGTACAAAGCCATCAGAAAATCGGGCACCATGTCTTCTTCTTCATTTTGAAGGAAATACCCCTTGTGGGTGACGAATTACATAAATAAATATTTTACGAGCGCTGACTTACCCCTCTTGACGTTTTGACAGTTTGTTTGTTTTTCTCCCTCACCTTGTGACGTCGTTTCGGTTCGTTTGTTGTTTGTTCGTTTCGTTACTCAGTTGGAGCGTGAGTTCGACCGTTTTGGTGCCATCAAAAATATTGAATATATTTAACAAAGGGGACACCCAGGCCTACATTCTGTACGATTCTATTGATGCTGCTACGGCTGCTGTGAAGGAAATGCGTGGATTCCCGTTAGGGGCACCGAATCGTCGTATTCGTATCGATTTTGCTGATAACGGAACAACACCATCGTTCTCAAAGCGCAGTGGAGGTTTTTCGGAAGGCGGTGAGTATCGTCGCGGCCCCGACTACGAATATTCGGAAGGTGGTGCATCATAAGAGGAAAATTCATTGTACGGCTATGGTGGAAGACCGCGGCAGAGGAGGATTCCGCGGGCGTGGTGGTTTCCGTGGCAGTTTTCATAGGATGGCCCACCGCACCACGGGGACAATGATGAATGGCGTCGATCAGGAGCCGATGGCGAATATGATTCACGCCGTCGTTCTGGATCACGTGAACCAGGAATCGATAGATCTCGCTCCCGTTCACCGAGGCGACGCAGTCCGGCTGATTCGTCTTCTCATAGGAATGGCATGTTATCGAATGCAAGAACGTTACCAGAAGTGGCACGGAAATTTACCACATTCTGGCAAGGGGCGCTGATTTGGAAGAGTTCACTATTCCCCGCCAAGTTACACCTAACGGACGGAAACAACGAAATAGTGGACAGCCTGATGAAGGACGAGGAAGGTAAACACCACCTTCGTGTTACTCAGCGACTACGCCTCGATCAACCCAAGTTGGAAGATGTGCAGTAGCGCATATCGACGTCATCGTCGCACGCAATCTTCCTCGGCCTGCCGGGATCGACGTCATCGGTAGCATCATCGGATGATGCCAGCGTTCAGACGCGTCCACTGCGTAATCTCGTGTCCTACCTGAAGCAGAAAGAAGCGGCCGGCGTTATATCCTTACTCAATAAGGAAACGGAAGCAACCGGTGTGCTCTACTCATTCCCGCCATGCGATTTTTCGACAGAATTGTTGAAACGAACATGTCACAACCTCACCGAGGAGGGACTGAAGGAAGACCATCTGGTAATCGTGGTGGTCCGAGGAGGAACAATCCTCTGAAATGCCTTCTTTCTGGAATTGCAGCAACTAGTCCATATTGGCACAGCATACAACATGGCTGCTCTAAAAATTTGTTTGCAAATAAGTAAAAAATAAGTAAAATAATAAGTAAATAAATGTAAATAAGTAAAAAATAAGTAAAAAAGTCGGCTGGTTAGTTGATTAATTGTTTTGTTGGTTGCTTGGTTGATTGGTTAATAAGTTGATTGGTAGCTTGCTTAAATGGTTGGTTGTTTGATTAGTTAGTTGATTGATTCGTTGGTTATTTGGTTAGTTGGTTGCTGCTTGATTTGTTAGCAGGAAGAATGGTTGATTGGTTGGTTTCTTTTTTGTTTATTGATTACTTGATTGGTTGGTAATTTGGTTGATTGGTTGCTTGACTGATTGATTGATTGGTTGGTCGGCTCGTTAGTTTATATGTTGATTTGTTGGTTGCTTGAATGGTTGATTAGTTGGTTGGTTGAATGATTGCTTGGTTGATTGGTAGCTTGCTTGAATGGTGGGTTGCTTGATTGCTTGGTTGATTGGTAGTTTGCTTGAATGATTGGTTATTTGATTGATTGCTGCTTGATTTGTTAGATAGTAGAATAATTGATTGGTTGGTTGATTGCTTGCTTGATTGGTTGGTCGGCTGGTTAGTTGACATGTTGTTTTGTTGGTTGCTTGGTTGGTTGATTTATTGGTTGGTAATTTGGTTGATTGGTTGCTTGACTGGTTGATTGTTTGGTTGCTTGATTGGCTGGTCGGCTGGTTATTGATATGTTGTTTTGTTCGTTGCTTCAATGGTTGCTTGGTTGGTTGATTAATTGATTCGTTGCTTGATTGATTGGTAGTTTGCTTGAATGGCTGATTGCTGGATTAGCCAATCAAGCAACCAATCAACTAAATAAACAACCAAGCAACCAACAAACAATGAAGCAATCAACCAACCAATTAAGCAACCAGCCAACTATCAAGGAACCAACTAATCAACAGTTCTACCAACTAACTAATCAAGCATAACCAACCAATCAATCAATCAATCAACTAATCAACCAATCAAGAAACCAAAAAAAAAATCAACTAATCAACCAATTGATTGTTGGTTGCCAATCCAACCAACCAATCAGGTTATTTGATTGATTGGTTGCTTGCCTGGTTGATTGATTGGTTGGTCGGCTGGTTAGTTGATACTGTTTTGTTCAACCGTTCAAGACGAGTTTAGGACTCTCCATTTAATTCCACCAATTATTTTGACATCTTTGCAGATACGTATTTCGACCACAACTGTGTGGTCGTATTCAGTGTCTCGTACTTGACTCGACTGTTTTGTTGCTTGCTTGATTAGTTCGTAGGTTGGATAATTGATTGGTTGATTGGTAGATTGCTTGATTGGTTGGTTGATTGATTAGTTGTTTGATTGGTGGTTGGTTACTTATTTGGTTGATTGGTTGCTTTAGTTGATTGATTGGTTGTGGTTATTTAGTTGATTGGTTGCTTGATTGGTTGGTCGTTTCGTTAAATGGTAAGTTGTTTAGTTGATTGGTTAATTAGTTGGTTGGTTGCTTGATTGGTTGGTGGATCGCTAGCTTACTTGATTGATTGGTTGCTGCTTGATTTGTCAGTTGGAAGTATGGTTGATTGATTGGTTGCTTGATTGTTGGTTGGTTGACTGGTTGATTGGTTGGTTGCTTGTTGGTTAGTAGGCTGGTTAGTTGATTAGTTGTTTTGCTGATTACTTGGTTGATTGGTTAATAAGTTGATTTCTAGGTTGCTTGATTGGTTAGTTATTTGGTTGATGGGTTGGTTGGTTGCTGCTTGATTTGTTAGTTGGTAGAATGGTTGATTGGTTGGTTGCTTCATTGTTGGTTGATTGATTGATTGATTGGTAATTTGGTTAATTGGTTGCTTGACTGGTTGATTGTTTGGTTGCTTGATGTGGAATGCCTTCACTTGTCATAAGACGAGTTTGTACAATCCAATCCAACCAATTAACCTATCAAGCAACTAACCAACCAATTAGGCAACCAACCAATCAAACAACTAACCAATCAAGCAACCAATCATTCAACCATTCAAGCAAGCAGTGTTGTGCTGAATCATTATCAAACGATAATGATTGCAATTTTCATGTGAAAACTTTTCACGTGAAAACAGTAGGCGAGTTGTCGCCGGCGACAACTTCTCACATGTTGCACTCAAACGATAGTAAACACAGAATTTTCATTCAAACATTAATCTTTACTAATATCAGCTAATTGTCAACAGTCCCGTTATATATTCTATTTGGCGTTATGGTTTGATGATAGTAAGGAAAAATAGTTCTAAATGTAACGGTAAATGCTTCAAATCAAGATACGATTTTCAAACGATTCCTAATCGCTGGCGAGTTTTTATCTCTTGATAATTTAAAAGTAAGATCGCGGGTGAGTTTGATCATCCTCGATTTTTTGAAAATTTGATTTTTCCCATCCCTGCAAGCAAGCTACCAATCAATTAAAAAATAAATCAAGCAACCAATTAACCTATCAAGCAACTAACCAACCAATTAGGCAACCAACCAATCAAACAACTAACCAATCAAGCAAACAATCATTTAAGACCACTTCCAATCAATCAAGCAACCATTAACCAATCAAGCAACTAACGAATCAAACAAGCTATCAATCAACCAACTAACTTATCAAGCAAATAATCATTTCACCAACTAACAAATCAATCAATCAACCAACCAACTAACCAATTAACCATTCAAGCAACCAACAAAACAACTAATCAACTAACAAGCCGACCAACCAAATAACCCACCAATTAAGCAACCAATTAATCAAGCAGCCAACCAATTAACCAACTAACAAATCAAGCACCCAACCAGTCAACCAATCAAGGAACTCACCATTCTACCATTCAAGAAAGCTACGATCAATCAAGCAACCAACCAACTAATAAAGCAATCAAGCAACTTAGCAATCAATTAGGCAACAAACCAATCAATTAATTTATCGAGCTGAGTCGATTGATGTATTATGTGGATTTCCGGATATCCTATTAAAAGTTCGTTTTTAAGTGATCCTAAGATATGTATTCGTAATAATTAAGGGCCCTCCTTAGCCGTGCGGCAAGACTCGCGGCTACAAAGCAAGACCATGCTGAGGGTGGCTGAGTTCGACTCCCGGTGCCGGTCTAGGCAATTTTCGGATTGGAAGCAATTCTCGTCCAAATATTTCATATTGTACGGGAAAACTTGCAAAATATTTAGTCCCAAATCATGACCTGAGGTAACGGATGAAATTGATGCTTCTCTCGTACAATAGTCTTGGCTTGTACCACCTACGAATTTGTGCGAATTGCTCAATGCTAATGCTAATGCTAATACGGGAAAACTTGCAAAATATTAACTGACCCGCATAGTTCAAGACCATTCGACCGCCTTATCCTGTATTATCCGTGACCATTAAAAACTAAACATGAAAAATAACATTAATATCCTTTCGAAACAATAAGCCCACACTACAGTTGATTGTTTCAACAATCTGGTGGATGGTGAATCGCGATTTTACAATATGAGTAAAGGGCGGTTAAGGTGACACGGGAAGCACAAACCATTATCAAATCGTCATCATTTCATCATTGAACGCCTAATTTTTTTTTCTACAACAAATATGATTTTTAAAAAGTATCACCGACGCGTGCTTACTCGCAATCTACATGCTGATACATTTACAGATACACCAAACAACTGAAAATCGAAATACGCCGCTCCAAAGTTGCGAGGTGATAATGCTAGAAAGAGACAAAAGATAGGAGAAATAACACGGTGTTCAGTGCCTCCCCGAGTCACCTTAAGTTATGTTACAATAAAAAAAGCGATTTTTCGGTGCAAAAATTTTCGTGGACTTTCAAACAAATAGTTGATTTATAATCCATTTTTTGAATGGTTTACCGTATATTGTACGCTAGTTTGATCATTGAACCATAAAATTTAACTAAATACAATAATCTTAAACGAAACTGGTTATTAATAGTGCATAATGGTAAAAAAAACCTTTTCCTGTGTTTCCTGCAATAGTAATATGTATTATTGAATAATTTAAAAAAATATATAATAAAGAACACAAATGGCAAAAAGTAAGTAGATGTAACAATGTATGTTCAGCTGGAGAAACAGAAGTTTACACGTACTTATTATATGCCATTGTTTCTTTTTCAATTAAGTTTTGTTTGCTAGTTCTAATTTTATTCAGTTTGTGCCGTACTATATGACCTACATAATGTATCCATATCGATCACGTCACGATATTGTTCGTCCATGGACATATACCACAACATCGCTTCACCCAAGATCACTTTAGTGATGTGAATCGACGTATTCAAGCTTATTAGGGGGTTTTCTGTGCGACTTGTTGTCGAGAACTGGATACCGATGAATCGCCACCAACAATATCGTCGGAATCATTCACGGCAGCAACATTTTCTTGAATTAGCAACCGTCCATCGATATAGGCCTGTACAGCCGGAATCGTTTTGGTGGTGTGAATCGTCGACATCGAGATGATTTAAGGATTGTCCTATAGAGAAGCCAAGACCGATTGATCTCCGCTCCAGGTCAGTATTGTCGTAAATCCTAATGGTATCGCTATTGTGCTGAAATTGATATAAAAATCGTCAATAATATAACTCTCTAAGAACTTGTATATATAATGGTAAAGTGCAACTGACCTGTTTGGAATCGCTCGAATTGGATGTTGAAGTGTTTGATGTGATGCCTTTCGCTACTATAGAGTATTCTTGTTTCGAAGAACTTACATACGACCATGCACTCCAGCTTGTAGAAAGATTGCTCCCCGAACGCGACCAGATATATTATGTTTACTGAGTACTGCTGTACGAGGAACTTCCGTCAACTCTTTCCGGATGCTGCTGTTGATTAATTTTAGCTCTTCCAACAGCGTTCTATTACTTCTGGTGTCTAACATAATGTCAGTACAATTAACAACGGTGTTTTGTGAAATTGAGGATATAGGGAGGAACGTTTCCGGTGAGAAGTAATAATTGGTTGGAACATAAGTCGCAGCAGTTAAGCTGTTACTTCATTCGCTGACAACATATGATCGTTTTCGTTCCCAGGAAGAGCCTGTGTTCACAAAAATGGAACAATCGGTGTTTTCGCACGAATCGCGCATATCCTCAAACCTCTAACCTCAACTAGTTGGAACGGAGATCAGCAACACCAACACATCAGTTTAGGAGCTCTAGTCCCGATAGTTTCGACAGTCTCTGAGACTTGGGTGCTATTGGGGTAGTTTTTAAACTGATCCCATCGCGGCTGAATTGATCGACTGTAGCTTTGGCAGTGGTGCAGTTTTCTGTTATCTTCATCATGCTGTTGGTACTTCTGTTTAGGTTGGCCCTTTTGCCCCTTTTGCAAGGCTTGGTACTTTCGGTCAAAATTTCTTCAATGAATGTCTGAAAGCAAGAGAAAATAGTATTCTTAGATTTTTAATGTTTTCAATGTTTATACGCATTAATTCTATCATTTTGTTTATTTATATATAACACTTAAAATTCATAAATTTACTTTCACACGGCAATCCATGAGTCACAACGTTGATGGGGAATAGTTTTGAAGAATGTTTCACTTCAAAGTCAAAGAAATAAATTTCACTTCAAAGTCAAAGAAATAAATTTCACGCGATAAATGGGAACGATAATAGTATTTCATTATAGTTTTCTAGTGGAAAAAATAAATTTCAATAACAAACAACAAACAATAACAAACAAATGAAAAAAAAATCAACTGAGCTAAACTTTTGACAGTGAACAACGGAACAACTAGGCGCTGCAACTTTGACGTGGTGCTACGTACCTAGTTTAAGATTTCAAACAATAAATAAAAATAATTTAACAATATTATTTATTGTTGCCACAAACCATATAACCCCTTCATCATATCAAACAGTTGTGTGCTTTTGAATTGATATCTTTCAAAAATAGCATGACAACATTGTTTATCACAATACAAGAAAATGTCGAAGAATAATTCGTTATTGTTTAAATATTTCAGTCACTTATCATTGAACATAGCCACAAGTTTTTGTATTACAGTTACATTTTGCTTTGAATCAACTTAATGGTTTGGAACATGACTCAAATTGTTTTTTGTTATGCGGGCCTCCAAGCGGTTACTCCGCCGACAAAAGGGATTACGATCATCGTCGCCTTCTATCAGATTTGTGTGTTTTTCTTGTGCGCGGGACCCTCCCGTACCACCGGACAGTGGCTAGACCGTTGGCTGTCCAGGCCGGGTATTTCCTTCGATCGGCTGCTCATCTGTATGAGAAGATAGATCAACTCACTGTAAATACTGGCGTTTAAGTACAAAACAAAGGTAAATTTTGATTCAGGAAATGTTAACACTTACCAAAGGAGATGAAGCAGACCGCGACAATTCGCCGCCTTTTATGTGAATTGAACTCGGCGTTGATGAACTCAGGTCGGCAAGTAGCACTGCGGCGGTGGAGCTGGTGGTGCTGGTCGTGGTGATCGTTGTGATAGGAGCACTAGCACCTCCGGTACTTGTACTGGCAACCGCACTTCCCGATAAATGGTGCTGGTGCTGCTGTTGGAGCGATTCCATATCGGAAACGAGAACAACCGTTGGACTCGATGTGCGATCGGTTTGCAGGTGGATTTGTCGGATTTGTGGAATTGGGGGTACGGGTGTCGACGGTTCATCGTGCTGATCGGGTGCTGATCGCGCTTCCGGTGGAGACGATACGGCCGGCGATGTTGGAATGATCGGTTCGGAAATTTGCCTTTCAAAATGATGGTACGCCGGAATCGTCAATAGGTTTTGCGGGTACATGTTCGTTACGTCCAGCGTGTCCAAGTCGGATCCGTACTGCTGACCGGACGAGGATGAGTCACTTCCTTTCTTTATCCGCTGCTGGCGGAATAAAAAAGAACAACCGAAAAAGTTGTTGCTGTGCGGCACGCGAGGGAAAAACAGAAAAACATAACAAAAACATAAACAAAAATGAAAATGACAACTGTTGTCAAACTGACGTGGTTCAAATTGAGGGGCTTCTCAATGGTCGAGTGATTGTAATTATTGTAATCCGTCACTCCCCAGGGGTATATAGTGGTGCCCGGAAAAATGGCCACCCCTCCGTCTATGTATTCGTCAATGCCCCCCCCCCCCCCCCGAATCAATTTTCTGGCTACGCCACTGCAATAGAACTACAGTCGCCTCTCCACATCTCGATATTGAAAGGACCATCGAGATAGGGAGAGATCGTGGAATGGAAGGAAAATTGAAATGGGCACTAGATCCAAAAAAGCTCGTTGCTATGAAAAACAACAACAAAACAAATGTCGTTTCCTGTTGTTGATGCGTTTGTTATTGTCCAAAGATGGTCTAGTAGCCTAAAAATCTGACCATATCGATATAAGGAGAGTGAATCCTGAACAAAATATGATCAGAATCCATCGAGATAGAGAGATATCGAGATAGGGAGGTTATCGAGATGTAGAAAGCTCAAATGTATGTAGTTTGAAGCGACTGAGGAAATCATCGACGTAGAGAGAGATATGGAGATATAGAACATCGAGATGTGGAGAGTCGACTGTATTACTTTCTAGCTCCCGGATCTAAAATTATAATATGGTATCTAAAATAATAATATGGTTGCACGAATATGTTATGGCGTTTTAGCGCCCTAAAACTAAAACTGTCATTGATTTTCCGCACTGAGGATCAAGATAACAAAAGAATTCAAACTCCTGTGGAGAAAATTACACGAATAAAGTTAAAATGGGCATTTAAAAGCTAAAGTTCGGAATATGAGTCATGTTCGGAATTTTAGTCAAAACGGTACATGGCTAGTATTTGTTGATTTCTAGTTGGCGCAACCGGGTTTTATCGACTCGCGCTTCTTTGTCAGACTCAACAATACGACTACTTATCCCTTTTCTGCCAACAATTCCTCGTCACTCCAAATAACAGAAGGCGGAAATTCTGCCAAAGGTCCAAGGCTCGTATTCTTCCACCAGTGATGACTCGATGCTCTGACTACCATTGGACAGAGGCACCTGTTTGTCCGTAGCCAGAGCAGACATTTTTTGCAAAGTCCAGGGCCGATGCGTATCGTCTCGCATCTGTCGTAAAATCGCTAAATCGTGGTCCACGCACTCACCAGTATACACCCCAGCAACAAACATATTGCACATCGATCACAGTAACTTATATACCGTTCTGACTCGAAGTCCGGACACCTAAGCACTGGTGAATTTTCAGTTCAATATTTCAAACGGAATTAAGTACTTGACACTGAGTGATAACACACCCTGTCAAGATTAACTTATCAAATTTGCAAACATTTTTATGCACGAAATAGCTAATATAATCGAAAACATTGAACATCGCTTGCTTCGAAATCCGGACACAGTATGAGGGATGCTTCAAATACCGGACAATTTTGCTTCGAATCTCCGGACACTTTTTTTTTTTTTATTCTTTATTTGAGTGATTTTTAAGGTGTTACAAAGTTCATCACTTAAAGTAAAGAAATAGCCAGAGGGGCTTTTCTTCGAGCCCAACCTAGGGGTCTCGCCTTAATTGTTTGTTGGTGGACTAACAGATTAAAAACGTATTACCTTGCAAATGCCTAGTTTGATTCAAAAATAGAGCTAACAGACGTCTAACAATTTATACTGGGAAAGGGAGTTCAGCTATTTGCCACTAGATGGCTATTACCTTGTGTGGGGGTTACCAATCAAGGGTATAAACTAGTGTATAAATGTTTCTGTTTTAACGTGTAGTCGTCTACCCAAGTGTGACAGCTGTCAATATTGGTTGTTTGTATCACCATTTGTTTCCTAAGGTGCGTGCGGGAGTAGTGAAAAAAATTTTGTAGCAATATTAAACCGTTTAAATTATCTCTTTCCAGGGTAAAAAAGGCGCAGAAGGCGTAGTGGGAGGCTCCCGCCAGAGATCCCTATGTGTCGGCGAGTTGTGGGGAATGAAAACATAGGTAAGACCGTGTTCTGACGAGAAAAGCCTCGTGTCAATTTGAGGTTGTGTTTTCGGGAAAGTAAAGTGCTGTTTTCTTTTGTCTTTCTAGGGAGATGCTTCGGATGCCGGAGCCTTACTGAATGGCAGACTGGAAGAGAAGGGGCTAACCTAACAGGTATGATATCTAGAGTGGGGTATTTTAACCGGCGGAAAACGGCCGGTAGTATCTGGTTTGATTTTCATTGTGTTTTTTCAGTATTTCAGGTTGTGACTCGTGTATCTGAGCAGGTCCATCCCATCCACCACGGATGGAAGGAAGGTTCAAGTCATCGCTCGGTGGAGGAGGAACTGGAGGTGATGTTCGCATTCCGCCTGGGACACGGTCCGTGTCTGTCTTGGAGTCAGTCCCATCATCCAAAGCCGCCTCTGCATTAGCCGTCGTCGACCACTGACAGGAAGGGGTGTGTTGATCAGATAGCCTGTTGACGGGTGATACGGTCCGTATCGGAATGGAAGGTCCAATTGGAGATGCTGCGAGATGTTGCCATGGTTCCGGAGGATCGGCCCTGTTCGATCCTATATGGAGGCTGGACCTTAGTCGGCTAAGACCGACGGTGCCCAAGTTCCCCTCGGCGATGCGACGGCAGACGATGCAAAATTCCGCTGGTCGCCTTCGGGTGTAGTCGCATCGGTCCACCGGGGGGGCCTTTCATCAATTTACATTGGTTTGGGCATTGGGCATCGGCAGCCGACAGGGCCGAAGAAAGTTTCTGTTCGGTTTATTCCCGGACAGGGTGAGAGGTTGTAAGTATTGTTCCAATCAGTTACTTTTAACGATCAAAAATTCATCTGTTTTATCTTTTTTAGGTTGATGGTCTTGAAGCGATGATGTTCCCGGAGGAAGTAATCCGGAGGAAATAGATGTCCTAGGGCAATGATGATTCCGGAAGAGGTGATCCGGAGGAGGTAGTCGTTGGTGAGTTTAATGTGGGGAAATTAGTTTCAATAAGTTTTCTAAAACCCAGTTGTCCAAATGGTGGGAGGAAGACGATGCCCCGGGTAGGCCAGAAGGGTACCCCATTCCGGTTTCTCCTGACTTCCGGTTGGGGGCGTCCCAGCGTCCCAGGGCCCCGCCACCTCCTCCTATTTTGGCTTCTATTGGGATTCTTTTTTTTTTTTTTTTTTTTTTTTTATTTCTTTATTAAAGAGGCTTGTAGCCCAAGGCTGGCTCACCTCTGGAGAGGGAGAGAAAAAGTTTGGAAAATTACATGTCATTTAACAATTTTAGATATCAAAAAATGTTTTTCCAAGTGTTTTTGCATGGTCCATAGAGAGTCCGTTTGGGTTGCTGGTGTTGGTATCGTTTCAGTGGGAGTAGTTTGTGGGTCGTTCATCCTTCGGGTTGTCAAGAGTCGTTGCGGGGGATCTGTATCAGGTTGGGGCGTTATACCGCGTTGAAAAGGCGGCAGTCCTTCAAAAAGGAGATCAGCTGCTGCTCGCCAACTCGATCGTTCTGCAGAGCAGCGGCGGCGTTGGTGATGTCGTATGTTGTTCTTGGCAGTTCGTAGATTGGACAGTGGTTCAGGATGTGGGCAACCGTTATTCGGCAGTTGCACACGTTGCAGTGTCGATGAAATTCAGTAGAGCCGAGATTGTGCGTAATATTTGTATGGCCGGTTCGTAGACGGGAAAGTACCACCTGTTCCCGGCGGTTCAGCAGGTCTTCGCCGGGGAGAGTGGAATTCTTCACCATTCTACAGAAATTTCGTTGACTTCGCCATTCGCCGGCCCATGCAGCAGCCATTTGCTGCCGGATCCATTTCTTTGCGTCATCTTTTGGGACTGCTCGGCAAAGGTACGGGCTGCTGCGCCCGATGTTCGCCAGGATATCAGCGCTTTCATTCCCTTGAATGCCGGAGTGGCCGGGAACCCACATCAAGGTAATGTTGCTTTTCAGTGCCAGTTGGATGGCCTGGATGTATGGATGGCGACTTGAGTCGGACGAGAGCGCAGCCAGCACGCTGGCTGAGTCGGTGACAACTAAGGTGTGGCCATCAGTTGGACGGGCAACGGCGCGGAAAATCGCCGCAGCTTCAGCCGAGAAAACGGAGGTCATGTTTGGTAGGCGATGTGTTTCGGTGGAGCCGTCGCTGGAATCGACACCGAGGCCGACTCTTCCCGCAGCTTTGGACCCGTCGGTGTACCGGATGATGGATGCTGAGTACTTTTCGTGGATCCGCTGTTGGAAGAGCCTTTGGGCGACCAACTTATTCGGTTCTCGACGGAGCTGTTTCTTGAGGGTGAGGTCAATGTTTGGCTTCGGTTCGTTCCAGCTTTTGGGGCCAAGATGATGGAGGCCAACAACCTTGGGCATCCTTAGGTGGCAGGTTTGGTGGAAAATTTCATCCGCGCGATCAAGGAGGCTGCAAGAAACTGAGTTTGCTTTGGTTTTTTCTGCATAGCTTACCGCTTTGGTGCACAGCGCTGAGGCAGCCTTGAAGCGGAAGGGCAAGACGCCGGTTTCCGCGCAGGCTATGTCGGCGGGCGTCGATGGCAATAGTCCGGAGATTAGCCGGATGGATCGGTTGTACACCGGAGCGAGGGATTGAACTAAATCCGGGAAGTTCCAGGATGTCATTTCAATGCCGTACGTTAGTCGGCTGGTGATCACCGCGTCGGCTACGCGGATACGGGTGGAGCGGTCGCTTCTGGTTCGTCGTCTAGATATGAGCTTGATCATGTTTACCCTATTTTTGCATGCGTTGCGGATATTCTCAAAATGCTTCTTAAAGGTGAGTTTTCGGTCAACGGAGACACCGAGTAGCTTGACACAGTTGCGCGTTGGTATTGCGTTGCCATTGAGGGTTATGGGGCGCCGAGGGGGACGGTGGTTGCTGTCGCATATATGGACCCTGACGCACTTTCCGGCTGCCATTTGGAAGCCGACTGCAGTGGCCCATTTTCCGACTTTACTTACGGCTGCTTGGGCCTTCCTTCTCAACGCTTTCGGGTGTTTGCCGGTGACGACCAGCAGGATATCATCCGCATAAACAAGGATGTAGACTCCCTGGGGCAGGTTGGTGAAAACTTCCTCCATGGCTATCAGGAAGAGTGTTACGGCTATTACGGATCCTTGAGGGACTCCGGTTTCCTCCTTCATGGGTCCTGAGGCGTGCGATCCGAGTTGTACTCGGAAGGACCGATCGAGCAGAAAATTTTTTACGAAATGCAGGAGGTTGCCGGAAATCCCCCAAAGAGCCAATTTCTTCAGGATGCCCGGTGTCCAGGTGCGGTTGTAGGCCTTAGATATGTCCAGCGACACAAGTTCAGCATGGTGACCTGCTTCCTTTGCTTCCTGGAGGATCTGGCTTAGGGAGGCCAGGTAGGTTCCGGTTCCTCTTCCGGAGCGGAAGGCGTGCTGTCGACTGTCAAAACGGCCAGTGCTTTCCAGGTATTCGGTCAGCCTTCGGTTTACAAGCCTCTCCAGGATCTTGGCGCTTACATTCGTTAGAGCTATCGGACGGTAGCTGCTGGCTTCGGTAGATGGACCTTGGTTCTTAGGGATGGGAACCACGATGCTTGACCTCCATTCTGCGGGAAGCGTGCCACATTGCCACTCCTTGTTAAGGGCCTCAAGGAGGGCAACTTTTCCGCTTGGAGGGAGGTTCTTCAGCATTGGATAGCCTAGGTTATCGGGTCCGGCAGACTTTCCCTTCCCCTTCCTCAGCGCAAATTCCAGCTCCTCCAGCGAGAAAGGCCGGTTGAAATTCGCTCCGTCGTCTGGAGGAACCGGAAAGGCAAGGATTTCGGCTGAGGGGTCGGGATGAGACTTTCTGAACTCCTCGGGGTATTCCTGGTAAGAGGACTGCCGGTGGAAGTGTTCGGCCAGGGCGTCGGCAACTATAGCGGGGTCTCGCTGCATTGTGCCATCTATGGAGAGAGTAATACCTTTGGATCGACGCTTACCTGTAAAACAGTTGATCCTTCGCCACAGCTCGGTTGAGGACTGGTCACTGGAGATGCCGTCAAGGAAATCCGTCCATGACTGGTCCTTTTCTTCCCGGATGGTCTGCCTGCATTTGTTTCTTGCAACTTGGTACTCGGTGCGGATATTTACCAAGTCGGGGCTATCCGGTGCTAGCCGTTTCTTCGCTCTCTTGAGTGCCCGGAGGGCCTTCCTCCTGTCTTTGACCGCTTGCTTCGCCACGTCATTCCACCAGTGCACGGATCTTCGTCCCGGGTTTGGGCTGGTTTTTGGGATCGTTTTGCTGGCGGCCCTGTGGATGGCCTCCGATAGTTCGATTGCTGTTGGGTTTGGTCCTGCCTCTAGCTCTCTCTCTATCTCTTGATGGAAGCCTCTCCAGTCGGCTTGGTCATAAAGCCAACGGGGACGACGCGAAATGTTGGTGGGCACGCTGTCAAGCGCCACGAGAATAGGCGCGTGGTCGCTGCCTCTGGGGTCACCGTCCGTGAACCAGAGCAGCCTACCGACGACCGAACTCGAGGCTAGTGAAACGTCGATGGCAGACTCCGTCAACCCTCGGCGGAAGGTTGGGGTGCCATCGTTCAAGACAACCAGTCCTGTTTCGGTTGCGGCGTTGAAAACGGCGTTGCCGCGAGTGTTGTTAGAGCGGCTACCCCAGGAGTGGTGGTAGCCGTTCACATCTCCGAGGATGAGCACTGGTGATGGTAGGGTCTCAAAAATACTCACCAAGTTACGCTCCAGGTTCTGGTGCCTGCCACTGGGGATGTATAGCGATACGATTGTGATTGGGAGGGGCCACTCTACTCTGACTGCGACCATCGGGAAATCCGCATCGACGAGGATCTCGGTGGCAGGGACCTCACTCAGGACGCCAACTGCAGCAGATTGGAAGACGTTTTCCCTGACTTCGGTGAACCATTTATAACGTCCGCTTAGTGTCCGATCCATGGCAGAGGAGGTTGTGCGGTGGATCTCCTGTAGAGCTAAGACTATCGGTTCAGAGTCCGAGACAAGCAGCTCTAGGTCACAGAGGTTATTAAAGAAACCATTGGCGTTCCATTGGAGCGCCAAGGTGATGGAGCGGGGACCTGGGCCATGCGACTGCGGCGCTGAAAAGATGCTGTCATCGAGGGTTGGGGGTCCGGAACCCGCAACCGGCAGAGATGGGGGAGGCGACGGCAAAAAAGTGGGTGGTGGAGGTGTGCTCCCCCCCAGAGCTCTTCCGGAGGCAAGCTCCTCGCCCCCAAGGGCTGCTGACATTGCGGTGAAAGCTGGGTACTCACGGGAGGGTCCTGGCTTGATAACGGCGTCAGGGCCGTACCTGGTCATATGCAGTTGGTCGTAGAGGAAAGCTGACGATGATTCTACTCCGAGCGGAGGGAAGGACGTTGCTTCGTCCGCAGTAGCGGCACTTTTACTTTGCGCTTGCACTTGACTTCCCTCGTCGTCCGTTGGGGAAAGAAAAAACGTCCCAAGTACGCCACCTGCTTTGCGCTTGACTCCAACGGTGTCCTTTTTGCTTGAGTCTTCGTCCGCATTTGCGGCACCCGTGCTTTGCGCTTGACTCTTGGATCCCTCGTTGTCCGTTGGGGAAAGAAAGAGCGTCCCAAGTACGCCGTCTGCTCTACGCTTGACTCCCGCGGTGTCCTTTAGGCATGTGGCTTCGTCCGCTATTGCGGCGCTCTTACTTTGCGCTTGACGTTTGTGTCCCTCGTCGTCCGTTGGGGAAAGGAAAAGCGTCCCAAGTACGCCGTCTGCTTTGCGCTTGACTCCCACGGTGTCCTGGCTAGCAGGGACAGCGTCCGAGCGCCGGAGGTTGTCCGCCAGTTCCGGTAGGGGTGTAGCTTCCGCACTGTCGGGGCCCCGGCTACTCGGATGCTCATCTGCGGCCTGTGTGTTGCTGCTTTCCTTTTCGGGTACGTGTTCTCGCACGGGATTGGGCGGGTGGGTGTTGGGTGTGTTGAAAGGTAGAATAGAAGTTGATAAGGTTTGAGTAACTAGTACTCGTCTGGGAGGCTCGGCTTGCACATCATTGTCGGAAGTATTTGTTTTGAAGTGAGGATTGAAAAGGATGGGAGGGGGTTTGGGTAGGTAAAAGCTTGTAGGATACAATAGAGGCAAACAGAGCCTATTAAACCACTTACTTGGCTGTTCTACCTGTCACACGCTTCGTCCGTGGGGCTCCAGCTGAGGACTTTCCACTCTCGCTGGAGTCACTTGGGACGCGATCGCGCTTGGGAGTTGGTGTTGGTGTGACGACCATCTCCTCGCTGTCGCTGAAGATGTCGTACGGGTTTGGAGAAACAGTTGTATCCATCTTGCTTGAGCTTGCTTTGCTGGCTTGCTTGGCTTGCTTGGTCTTTTCTGGTGTCCTTGCCGTCGCTGCTTTGGACCATGGCGCGCAGCTTCTCGATGACTTGGTCCTTCACGTCGAGACTAGCTTGCAGCTTGCCGATGGTTTCGGTCAGCTCCGACACTTTTCGGATCAGATCCTCGATCGTGCCGTTTTGTTGGATGGCCTCCATGCGGTTGCCAACTCCCGATGTCTGGCTGGTCTTGTTCACTTGCAGGTCCTTGACCATTTTCCTCAAATCTGCGATCTCCTGGTCCTTGCTTTGGGTAGTTGCTTGAGCGAAAGAGCCGGTTTGTCCGGTTCCGGAGCGGGCTTCGAACATTCTCCTTGCTGGGCCGTATGGGATACCTTGGTCCACGCGGATCCTTTGTATCTCAACCTCCTTCAGGTATTCCGGGCATCTTCTGCTGGAGGTTGGATGCTCATGGCTTTTGCAAAATTTGCAGTAGGATCGGTCGGGACACTGTGGGCGATTGTTGGGCTCGTCGGTCGCCATTGAGGCGTCCGCGGGATGATGCTTGGAACAGTTGCCACATAGTTGTTCCGCACTTGGGCATCGCTTGCCGGTGTGCCCAAAGTTCCAACACCGGAAACACCTCATGGGATTGGGGTAATAGTTCCGGGTTGGACATCTGAACCAACCGAAGGTGACGTGGCTCGGGATAACTGTGCCTGCGAAGGTCAAGATAATAGTCGGTGTATTGGCCAACTTACCGTCGGGGAGTCGCTTCTTAATTCGGTGTAGCTCCTTCACACCTTGCTCCTCCAGTTGGCTCAGGAGGTAGTCGTCCGGGAGATCCTTGGCGTCGACATTCGAAACCACACATCTGACGGAGTTCAGTTGTGGGTGTTCGATAACCGATACCGGTGTTCCGTCGCTCAACTTGTCCATCTGCAGCAGCTTGACAAATTGTTTCGGGTTACGAACCTTGAGGGCGTACGAGGTTCCTGCGTTTTCCTTGTTCGCGCTTTCGATTGCTCCCCCGAGGAAAGCTTCAACAGAGAGGCGGAGAAGGAACGGGTTGGCCGGAAGTGGGCGACCGTTCACACCTTGCAGTCTCGCGATCTGGAGTGGTCCGGATGAGTTGTCAGGGTCCATGTAATTCGGGAGCCGTCTCCCGGTATATTCACCGTCGATACGGTTGGTGACCGTGCCATTACTGGGGCCCCCTGGGTCCCCTAGGCGAATGGGGTGGCCCGAGGCCACCGCCATGATAAACCCGCGCGCACCGCCAAACGACGCGGGCGGATTTCGAAAAGAGCTCGTCGAATCGAACGACCGTGTGTCTCCACCGCACCGATAAAAAAGAGATCGTCACTTCCGCCACACAAGTCTCTTATGTACTTATATACCGCACTAGTAACCGAGCGTCTCCACCAGGACGGCCTGGGAAAATTTCAACCCACCGCACTGGGTTCACTCGCACTCACACTTACCTCGAATACCGTGCGCCTCCACCGAAACGCAAAATAACTACCACCGCGCGAGAAACGTGGGCTTGGTCGGCGTCACCGTCCGAATGACGTCACGACCAGCCGAAACGGGAGATGGGGCGTAGCACCAACCGCCGAAAACGACGACACACGCGCCGAGAACCACCGTCACTAACGCCGAAAGTACGGGGAAGAGCACTAAACGACCGAAAACACTCGCCCGGGAGATGGGGCGGAACACCACTCGTCCGAATAAAGAAAGAAAGAAAACGCGCCGAAATAAAAAAGCTCAATAAGCACTCGCTACGAAAACGACCGTCTCGTTTGCTTGTTCGAGCTAAACTGAATATTGGGATTCGATTATTTCGAGATTGCTTTCGATTGGTAGGTTTGATGTTGGGTTTGTTTTGATAGGTTGTTTCTTTGATCTGCCATGTCCATGTTTTTCTGCGGCGGTGATAAGCTAGCCTAGTTTGGGGAGCATATGCAGCCTCGAGAGACGGTCGGGAGGGATCCTCATGCTGGTTCCAGCGAACTTCCAGTTGAGGGCGACCCGGCGTCCCGAGTCTGTCAGCCCCCCATCCAATGCTTCGTTTTTGTTCCTTGTTGGTTCCATTTTAAGTTTTAATCCAGCGAGAGACAGCAAGAGTTCAATAGCTTAGCATTATGCTTTGAAATTATCCATGGTGAGTCGGTCGGAGTAACTTCATGTGAGAACGCATCCGGAGAAGGCCAGGCGGGGATCCCCATGCTGGTCCCAGAAAGCTTCCAGTTGGGGGCGACCCAGCGTTCCCGGATGTTCAGTTCCCTCGCACAAATTGGATGATGATCGCGTTGTTTCTCATCTGCTCTTTTAGTTGATTGGATATCATTTTAAATTAAGACCATTTTCCGGTATTGCCTCAAAGATACCAGTTTTCTTCTTTGATTAGGAAGTTGATTGTTAGAGGTAATTGAAGTTTTCATTGGGAAATGCCGTTTAGGGTTTTCCAACCGGTTTGAGCCATTTGCCGGTATTGCCTAGGGCAAGATTCCCTTTTTGGTTCCGACGTTGACAATTGGTTCCTTTCCTTTTGTTTTAGTAATCGTCGCTAATTGCGGTAGAGGAGGCTTCCCTAAATGGGAAGCGATTTACAGAGATGAAAGAACCGGAGAGCTGACCAACAACGTTGTCAGATTCCAGTTCAAGGTGCTAAGTTGATTTAGGTTTAATCCTAATCACCAGCAACGAACCCAATCGATGTCATCAATAGTCCTTAGAGTTGCTTTCAATTTGGTAGCTTTGGTTTAGTACGATAGTTTGCTGTGTCGGTGGTAGTTGATGATGGTTTTGATGATATCGGCTGGCATGGTTGATTTAAGGGGGGGGCGTGGGCGCCCGGGAAAGCGGTCGGAAGGGATCCCCATGCTGGTCCCCAAGAGCTTCCAGTTGGGGGCGATCCGGCGCTCCCCGGTTGCCAGCTTCCCCGTCTACCGTTGCATATGATTTCGTGATGATCCCGTGTAGAGTTGGATCCATAGGACGACCAGGTGGGAATCGCATCGTTTCTCATCTGCTTTATTTAGTTGTTCAAATGTCATTTTGGATCAGAACCATTTTCCAGTATTGCCATTTAGGGTTTTCCAACCGGTTTGAACCATTTGCCGGTATTGCCTAGGGCAGAAATCCTTTTTGGTTCCAATGTTGATAGGTGGTCCCTGTTCATTCAATTTTAGTAATAATTGTTAATTACAGTAGAGTAGGTATCCCTAGAAGGGAAGCGATTAACAGAGGTGGAAGAACCGGAGAGCTGACCAACAACGCTGTCAGATTCCAGTTCGAGGTACTAAATTGATTTGAGTTTGGTCCTAGTTACCAACAGCAATCCCAATCGTTGTCGACAGTATTCTCTATAGCTGCTTTTCATTGGTAGCTTTGGTTTTGCACGAATTTTTGCTGTGCTAATGATAACTGATGATGGTATTGATGTAATCAGTTGGCATGGTTGATTAGGGGGGGAGTATGGGCGTCCGGGAAAACGGTCGGATGGGATCCCCATGCTGGTCCCCAAGAGCTTCCAGTTGAGGGCGATCCGATGTTCCCCGATTGCCAGCTCCCCCGTCCAATGTTGCATTTTGGCTTCGTAAAGGAGGGCGTAATTGCTCCCAGGACAGCCGGAAAGGATCCCCATTCCGGTCCCAAAAGCTTCCGGTTGGGGGCGTCCCGGCAATCCCGAAGCGTCGGTGATCATCCAGTTGTCCACCAGCACCAATTTGCTGGGATTGTGGATAGAGTTTTCACCAGTCTTTTGAAAGCAGCAAGGCTGACCAACGAATTGAGAAGCTGATTGTCTGCAGATCGTATATCCATCGGTGTCTTTTAAGTTTTTGTCGGCGGTGAGCTAACCAGCTGCTATTATTCCTTTGTATTTGTTAGGAACCTTGAGGGTTCGTTTGGTAGAGGTTGAACTAAGTTCAGTTGTACCGAAGATGGCCCTCGATCAGCAGAGTAACCGGTAGTAAGCCGGTCAAAGTGGAGAAGTCCTGTTGTAATTTGGCTTCGAGTTGTTGCCACCGTTTGAAAGCTTATCCGCTGTTGGCATGTGGTTGTTGGCAGTAAGCCAACCAATCGATGTTATGTGCTTCATGTAGAGTTGAAGCAGGAAGGATGCAAGCAGTGGATTCTTTCTCAGGGAGTGAACAACGTATCGCTCCCGGAAGCGTCGGAAGGAATTCCCATGCCGTTCTCTCTAGCTTACGGTTGGGGTCGTCCCGACACCCCCGGGGCCGTCATTGTCCCACATGTCCAGGTTAATGAAGAGTTGTCCGTATGTTTTGGGTTGGAAGGTAAAAGATGATCCATCGATGTTACGTTGATGGTGTGTGTCTCTGCTAAATTGTCGGCAGTAAGCCGACCGATGGGAAGAGAATCCTGTTGTGATTTGGTCATGGAGGGAGAGACGTATTGTCCCTTTTTCGATGAGAATCTGGTAGTACAAGCATCCAACTGAAGTTATGCGGATCGTGTGCATTGGAAAGCTGTTTCGGCAAATTAGCCGGCAGTAAGCCGACCGACGAATATAAGTTCCTGTTATGGTTCTGGTCATGGAAGGGACGATGTGTCGTTCCCGGAAAAACCAAGCGGGATCCCCATTCCGGTCCCAGTCAGCTTCCGGTTGGGGGCGACCTGGCAGTCCCGGGGGACACAGTTGTTTCCGGCAGACGCTTGGTTGATTGTGATAAAAGGTTTTCGTTTCGCTTCTAGTGTTTGACATTTTGGTTGTTGGCAGTAAGCCAACCAATCGATGTTGCGTGGTTCATGTAGAGTTGAGGCAGAAAGGATACAGGCAGTGGATTCTTCTTCAGAAAGTGACACAACGTATCGCTCCCGGGAGCGTCGAAAGGAATTCCCATTCCGCTTTCTCTAGCTTACGGTTGGGGTCGTCTCGACATCCCCGGGGCCGTCACTGTCCCACCTATCCAGGTTGGGGAAGAATTGTCGTATGTTTTGAGTTTGAGAGGTACCCGTCCTGGTGTCTTCTTTTATGGTTGTTCCCATTTTTGG
Organism: Armigeres subalbatus; assembly: GCF_024139115.2. NCBI lineage: Eukaryota > Metazoa > Arthropoda > Insecta > Diptera > Culicidae > Armigeres > Armigeres subalbatus. The sequence continues at coordinate 1,094,291 of NC_085140.1, forward strand.
TTGGAAGAGAGTTTAGTCTTTTATTTCAGTAGACCAGTTCAGGTGGGTCTGAATGGTCATCATAGCTAGCGGAAACTGTAGAGTGAAAATCCAGTTGTCCACCAGCACCAAGTTGCTGGAATTGTGGATTGAGTATTCACTCTGGCTTGATTCCAAAAAAACGAGTAAGGTGTAGTGCCAACCAATTAATGTTCATTCGCTGTTCTCGTTCTTGGAGCGCCTATACAATAGAGCTATGGAAGGCGTATCGCTCCCAGGGTAGCCGAGAGGGATCCCCATTCCGGTTCCAACAGCTTCCGGTTGGGGGCGTCCCGGCAGTCCTGGGGTCCTCACCCTCCTAAGCTGTCCGTTGATTCGATGATTGTCCGATGAATTTGACTCCGTATGGGTATGTTTGAGGCTAGTTGACCCATATTATTGGTTAGCCCCTGTCGCTATTTCTTTCATGGCCAACTAGTGGGACTTATGCCCCAGGATGAAACCTGAGGAGCCCGTTCGCGGCCGAGTGTAGGACGAAGTCGCAGCTATACCGTTGGATGAAAAACAGGGTTTTCCAGCCGGCTTGTTCCAGTAACCGGTATGGTTCGGTTCGATGTGCTGGTAGTAAGTCGACCAGTTGGCGTTTGTCCGTTGCTTTCATCCGAGTACCGGGCTATGGCGCCTTTTCCCGGTGATGCAAAAGGAGGATGTATCCCGCCCAGGAAAAACCGGGAGGGATCCCCATTCCGGTCCCAACAGCTTCCGGTTGGGGGCGACCCGTTAGTCCTGGGACGGTCATCATCCTAAGTTGTTCTTTTCTGAAGTGACAGAGAGATCGGCGGAAAGCCGACCAACAAGGAGCGGTCCTTATTATTATTATTATTATTTATCTTTATTAACGAGATTTTCGGCCCTTGGCCGGCTCCTCTCGTGTAGCAAAAAGGAAATAAATTACATTTCATTTAACAATTTGATATTCTAATTAATTGATAGTTCGGACCGGAAGGGTTCCGACAAAAATTTGTTATTCTAGTTGGTATTAAACCCGGTGGGGAATCTATTCTTTTAACAGGTGCGAAGTCCGTGGGATGTCCATTTACATTGCAGGTGTCATCATTAATTGCAGGGGGGTTTTGTGGGTAGTTCGTATTCCGTTGGGGTTGTCCGTGTTCATGGCAGGGTTCGTCAAATTCGGTTGAAGAGTCCGCAGTCTTTCAGAAAATTGATGGTTTGTCTTTCCCTGACTCCATCGTTTTGCAGGGCCGTGATCGTGTTGGGTATATCGTTTGTGGTGCGTGGTTCTTGAAACAGCGGGCAGGTTTTTTTTTTTTTTTTTTTTTTTTTTTAAATCTTTATTAATGTGTTTTTTTAATCCACAGATTAAGTTCAACACCAATAGAAAGGGGGCTGGAAGAGACCCCTTTGCGGGCCAACCTTGGGTCCCGCCCATAGCGGTGCAGCGAAGTAAAAATATGGAGAGGGTCGACCAGAGGGGCCGCCCTGCGTGCCAACCAAGGGCATCGCCATTTGACTTAGAACTAACACTTGCTTAAAACTAACACTTTAAAATGAAGATTGAAATAATAATAAAAGTTATTCACAGTTAGGACGATTAAAACTACGATGATGACACTACACAAGACGAGTTAAAAACGGGGGGTTCCGAAGCGGAAGGGGTCTTTATTCCCGGTGTAGGTACTCCGGCGGTTGGTGTCCTGCTGTGCTCTCCTCCGAGAGTTGATTTCCGTTGGTTCCTGGTGGTTTTCAATCCTAGGTGCGCTGTTCTCCGGTGTGGTCGTTTTGGCTGAAGGATGGGGGTTGAGATTGGACTGCCGAGCAAGTTCCCCTTTATTAGCCATATTCTGCCTTATAAGATCCTTTTAATTAAAACTCAGCCCTTTCATTGGAAAGGTTCGATTGCTAAATTAAGGATTAGCGAAATTCAGAGTCCGAATTTTCGGAAGGGATCTTTTTTTTCCCCGAACACGGGTAACTTTTAGAAACCTTGGTAAAAAGGTAATAAAAATGGCTCGATGACATGGCAGATGTCGTGGGTAAAAAATGGCTGGGAACAGAAGGGAGGCAGAGGCCCCCTCAGCTGAACTGAAAGTGGGTTCACTGAGGGGGTGGGACTTATATCCTAAGAAGGCCCGTTCGCCTTCGGCAGAGGTCCAAACTAAATTTCAAAGTACAGACCTGCATCCTTCAGGAAGCAGAAGAGTGCAGCTGTCATCGCTTCATCATCAGCTAGCGCATCCCGGATGCTAGCTGGAATACCATAAAGGTTCCTGGGGTGGTCGAATTTCGGGCACCTGCATACAAAGTGCTCGACGCTGTTTCTGACCTCGCAGTAGTCACATTCCGGCCGGAAAGGGCCCCCACCGAAGTTGTGGGAGACCCTGGTATGCCCGGTCCGGAGTCGGGAAATGATGGTCTGCTGCTTTTGCGAGGCCAGTTCGTGCCAGGGACCAGTGGTGCCTTTCACCTTCCTTAGGGGTAGGATGCTGTTTTCGTTCCATATCCGAGCCCAGTCCTGGCCGACGACGCTCTTCGTCCATTTCTTAACGTCGGCCAGCGGGACGGAACGGGTATAGGGCAAGCCTTCATGCCCAACGCAGGCGAGGGCATCGGCTTCTACATTCCCCCTAATTCCGCAATGACCGGGAATCCAGGCGAAACAGGTATCTGGTGCCATACCTGCAAGGATTCCTTGGATCCACGGGTGCTTTGGCGTGTGGCTTTGGAGGGCGGCCACCACACTCGCCGAGTCCGTAAGGATCGCGATCGGTTTATCTGCTGGGAGGGTGGCAGCGACGAAAATGGCTGCAGCTTCGGCGGAAAAGACGCTGCATTGAGGCGGTAGGCTCTCGGACCTGGCAAGGTTGGTACCGGAAACACCGAAACCTACCCCTCTGTTAGATACGGAGCCATCGGTGTACCGTACGGAGTGGTTCCGAAAACGAGTGGCCACCAGCTCGATGACCGACTTTCTTAGATCCTCGGAGTTGTCGCCTCTTCGGAAGCGCGCGGCGATGGAGTTTTCAATTTTAGCGGGAGGCATCGACCAGCTTCTTGCTCCGTGCCAGTGGACCCGCGCCACTGGGGGGAGGCCTGTGCCGGCCACGCTTCTGAGGATCCGGTCAGCCTCGTCGAGGAGAGGGATCCCGTGATTCCCTGATGTGACCGCTGCATAGGAGGCTGCCTTGCAGCAGATGGCCGTGAGAACTCTCTGCCGGAAAGGGAGGATCCCGGCTTCGACACAAGCTGCTTCTGCTGGTGTGGAGGGAAGGAGACCGGAAGCCAGTCGGACGTAGTTGTTAAAGACTGGGGAAAGCACGCTGATGAGGTCCCTTCTTGCAGCAGCGGTCAACTCTAGACCATACAGCAGGCGACTATCGATGGTGGCTTGGCCAATGTTTAGCCTGGTGTACCGGTTGTTGGTCCGGTGTTTAGTGGCCAGAGTTTTCATGAGGCTGATTCGCGGTTTGCAGGCCACCTTCACAGCCCGGAAGTGTGGTAGGAAGGTGAGCCGTCGGTCAATGTCGACACCGAGAACACGGACGATTTTCCGGTTGGGTATGGGGTCGTGGCCGAGCTTAATGGATGGGCCTCCAACTTGGTGGCGGCCATAGCAAACGTGGCCCCGGATGCACTTACCCGCGTTCATGGTGAAACCAACGGATGTGGCCCAACGGTGGATTGCGCTAACCGCCGCCTGCGCTTTGATTCTGGTTCGTCCGGGGGTTCCGCCTACGACAACTAAAAGGATGTCGTCAGCGTAGACGAATAGGTGGACGTTGGCCGGTAGTATGCCGAAGACCCCGTTCATTGCGACCAGGAAAAGGGTGACCGCAAGAACCGACCCTTGGGGGACCCCAGTTTCCTCGGCATATTCTCCGGATGCAGAGCCGCCAATGAGGACCGTGAAAGTCCTATCGGTCAGGAAATTTTTGATAAAAGCAAGCATGTTGCCGGTGATGCCCCATTCTAGTAGTTTGTTGAGGACCAGGGGTGTCCAGGTCCTGCTGAAGGCTTTGGCAATGTCCAGCGAAACCAGGTCAACATGCTTGCCTTCGTTGTACGCGCTCTGTAGCACACTGCCCAGGTTGGCAAAGTATGTGCTGGTGCCATACCCTGGGCGAAAGGCGTGCTGTTGGAAGCCAAATCTTCCATCTGCTTCCAGTTTTTCACGGAGCCGGCGGTTGACCATCCTCTCCATGGTCTTACATGCGCAGGAGGTGAGGGAGATCGGTCGAAACTTAGAAGGATCCCGACCCGTGGTGTGGTTTTTGGGGATGGGGATCACGTGGCTTTTCCTCCACTCGTCTGGGAAAGTGCGGTTCTCCCAAGTGTCGTTGACGAGTTTGAGAAGATGGGTTTTGGCGTCTGGAGGAAGCCGTTTCAGCATGGGATACCCCAACTCATCCGGTCCGGATGAGTTCCCATTGCACTTGGAGAGTGCATGGGCCAACTCACCTGCCGAGAAGGGTAGGTTCAACAGGCAGTTGGGGGGGTCCGCGGGAATAAGGGTGGCGCTGAGAGTCAAGTTTCGGGAGGAAATAGTGCTTCGGAAGTCAGCCGGGTACTGGGCTGTAGCTACCAGGGAGGCGAAGTATTCTCCGAGGGTGTTGGCAACTTGTGCGGGTTCAGAGATCGTTTGGTTGCCCTGGTCGAGATGGATAGGCGTCGCCCTCGACTTACCACTTATAGCATTTACCCGTCTCCACAGATCGGCGATTGATTGGGAGGGGTTGATGCTGTCGACAAAGTCTTCCCACTGCTTTGATTTCGCCTCCCTGATAATGATTTTGCACTGCCGATGCTTCTCCTTGTAACAGTCCAGGGCGTCTGGCCTGAGAGGGTGGTTGGGGCTGAGCTTCCTCAGAGCCCGCAAAGCTTTGCGTCTAGCTTTGACCGCGCGCCGAGTTTCCTCGGACCACCATCTAAGTGCGCGGCGGCCGGGATGGCCGCTGGACCGGGGAATGGTTTGCTGGGCAGCATCGAGGATCATGCTGGTAAAATCGGAGAAGGACGAGGGAGGTTGGTCCGCGCAGGCAGTCGACAGGGCGCGCTCGTACTCCTCCCAGTCCGCTTCATCATATTTCCAACGGCGTCGCTTGATGTTCACAGGAGGGGGTGCGTTGGTGGAGATCTGCACCGGGTAGTGGTTACTACCGTACAGATCAGTGCCGGCTTTCCAGGAGAAGCGTGGCAGAATGGACCTACTTACCGCGGAAACATCAATGGAAGTGGCAGTGTGCCCGTTGAAGAAGGTGGGAGCCCCGTCATTGAGGGTGACGAGATCGCCTTCCTGAAACGCTTCGGCTAGTGCGGAGCCACGAGGGTCGGACCTTGACCCTCCCCACATGGGATGGTGGGCGTTCATGTCCCCGAGGAGAAGTAGAGGGGGAGTAGCGTTTTCTATCAGGGAGCTTACCTTTCTTTTGACGGCGGGGAAGGCGCCGCAAGGGATGTATACGTTGATGATAGTAATGGGCATACTTCCGTGCAGCCGGACCCCGACAGCCGGCAGGTCCTCGTCGATATCGAGGACATCGAAGGGGATGTCCACCAGCACCCCAATAGCTACGGAGTGCCTGAAGTTGTTCCCAACCTTGCTGGTCCAACGGTACTTGCCTCCGAGCGTTCGATCCATGAGGGCGTCGGAGACTCGGTTCACCTCTTGGAGAGCGATGGTCCATGGTGAGCTGTGGTGCACCAGCAGCTCAAGGTTCGGAAGGTTGTTCCAATACCCGTTGATGTTCCATTGGAGGCAGTACTTAACTTCCAGCGGGAGGGCCGGAGTTGGGAAAGGGGACGATAAAGAAGGGGGTGTGTTTCTTACCGTACCTGGAGGAATCCTGGACGGGCCGGAGCCGATGGAAGAGGATGATCCACTGGCTGGCCCGGAGTTCGATGCGTCGAGGGGGGACGACAAGGAAGAACTGGAACCACTGGACGATACATTGTGCGGCCGGGAAGGGCCAGCTCGGCTTGTACCGCTTGGAGTGGGAGAGGAGCCACAGATGTGGGACTTATCCCCCGGGTTGGAGTGCCCGGGGAGCCCAGGACGCTGAAACTGTTGGGACTTATGGCCCGGGTGGAGGTCCCCGGGTTGCCCGGAACGCGGCCTTGGAAAGAGGGAGAGGTTTGAGATAGCTTGATGATGGTTGCTTTGCGCTTGCAGCTTGCATCCCACGTCGTCCGTCGGGGAATGAATGCGCGTCCCGAGAACGCCAACAGGAAAAAGCTTGCTTCCCTCGGAGTCCACCGGAGAAACAGCGGCTTGATACCTTGCGCTTGCTATGCTTGTAGGGGGATGATGCGTCCCTCTTCCGTCTATCGAATGGTGCCGGAGGTTGTTCCCCAGTTCCGGTGTGGGAATGACGTCCGCACTGGGGGGGCCCCGACTACCAAAGGATCTGGACAGGCTCTTCTTTGTTTCTTCGTCCTCTGGATGCCGAGGTCGGTCCGGTCGTTCCGGTTGGGTCTTGACGTCCGGTCTACCGGCGCCCCGACGATCCAGGGCTCCACTTTGTGATTCTTCGTCCTCGGCCTTTACCAGGCGCCGGGGTCGTTCCAAAGGTTCCGGTTGGGGTATAGCGTCCGGTCCAATGGTGCCTCGGCTACCTGGGTCCGACGTCGGCTCATTGTCGTTGGTGGTGTTTGGGATTTGTGGCACGTTGGAGGCTATAATATTGGAATAGAAGATTCCAATTATTTGGCGGTAGAACCGCTGTTCTTGGCGTTAAGCCGTTGGGTTTTCGGGATACTTTTGGGCTCGGTGGTTGGATCTGGCGACGTGCTGGCGATATTCCTCTTCCCGGCGATCCTGAAGCCGGAAGTTTGAGGGGATACCCGCACTTTAGTGACACTGGTAGGTGTCGAATGGGCAGATCTTTCTGCTGTTGCCGATCGTTTCGGCGTAACGTCACCTGAATTCACTCTCTCCTTGATGGGGAGGGGTGAGAGGAAGACAGGGTCAGGGGAGATCCGAGAAGCATCCTGGGAGTCAGCTTTGGCTAGGGTCTGAGGGGTGGGTTCGACTGTTGTGGAGGAGCTGTTAAGGGCAGGGCTGGGCCCTTCCGGTTTCTCGACGGACGTAAGGGTGTCGTCCATCAAGTCGATTTCATCGATTCCGATTGATTGGGGAATTGCTGCTGTTTGAAGGAGCTGGCTATCGATAATTTTGTCCAGTTTATCTTGGAGCTCGGCATTCCTTCGGAGGCTTTCCTCCATCATGGCTTCCAGCTTTCGGATTCTCTCGTCCTTTTCGGCGAGGGCGGCAAGAAGTGTAGCAATCGTCGGTTGAATTGGTCCACTTTGCTGAGAGCTCTCTTCGGGCACCCGCCGCGCAGAGTTCCTCCTAGAGGTTTGACCTGCGTTGGCGACTTCAGCGTACGATGGCTCTCCACTCTTTTCCAGCTGCAGGATGCGTCGAGCTTCGGGGTAGGTACAGTCCCGGTCGACCTTTATCCGCTGGACATCGTTCTCCAATCTATACGCTGGGCAGGCTCTGCTTTTGCGGGGGTGCTGGCCACTGCTACACTTGGAGCAAAAGGGCGACAAGTCGCATCTTTTGTCCTCTGCGATCGGGTGGAGACCCGAGCAGTTCCCACACGTGGCTTTAGAGGCTTTGCATCTCGTTTTTGTGTGACCGAACTCCCAACAGTCTAGTTACGTATTGTCGTCAAGGTCCAATATACCTGTTCCGTCCCACTGGCCGACGTCAGAAATGGACAAGAGCGTCGTCGGCCAGGACTGGGCTCGATATGGAACGACAACACGGGCTCTTTCTCGAAAAATCAAGGAAACACCATCTCTGGAAAGACCCAGCAACCCAGAAAGAGCAGCAGGTTATCTCGAGGTCTCGGACCAGTCACACAAGGGTCTCCCACAATTTGGAGGTTTCTCGATCCGTTGGATCTCTGCGAATGAAATAGCGTGAGCATTTCTGTCGGTCCAAATATGACTACCCCGAAGTCTATACGGCATACCGGGGAGTATCAGGACGCACTGGGATGATGAAGGCTAATGGCCATCTTCTGCTTCCGAAGGACGCCTAACTTTCTACGAAGTATAGGACCCTGACAGTTCCATAACGTCATGCGTCGGATTGAGGCCCTCCACATCAGGCGAACGGGCATTTCCAAATGTAAGTCCCACCCAGCGATCGCCATTCCGATTCGGTCGTATCGACCTTCCACTCCACAGCCATACCTCGTCAAACCATATGCCAACCGCAATCGAATTTTTCTTTTCCTTCACCGAAGGATCTTGATAAAAATCATCGAGCATTTTCAGGCTCCTCCGAATTTTTCGGATTCCGAATATCGCCTCAACCACCAGGTGGCGTTCTGAACCTTTAACGTAAAAAGGTCGAAAATCAAAAGGTTTCTGTTCAAGAATGGCAAATTTTGACGAGGAGGTTTCTGGATTAGGGCCTCACCACTTACTTCAGGCACCCGGAAGCTAAATCACCACGGAGAACAGCGCAAAACCACAACAGGACATCCTGAGACTGCCAAACTAGCAGGATCCCCAGAAACTCTGGACCACAGGGCTGCAGGAGCGCAGAGCAAACGCCAACTTTATCGGAGAGCACAGAGGACACAACCGCCGAAGTACCTACACCGGGAATAAAGTCCCATCCGCTTCAACCCCCTTTTAACTCGTTTTGTGTAGTGTCATCATCGTACTTTTAATTTTCGTGAACCTTATTATTATTATTTAACTTCCATTTTAAAGTGTTTAGATTTTAGTCAAGTGTGTTCTAAGTCAAATGGCGATGCCCATGGTTGGCAGCAGGAGGCTCCGGCGACCCTCTCCATAATTTAGTCTTGTTGCACGCTATGGGGACCAAGGTTGCCCGCAAAGGGTCTCTTCAGCCCCTTTCTTTTGGTGTTGAACTTAATCTGTAGATTAAAAAACAGAAATAAAGATTAAAAAAAAAACTAGTTAACAGAAGACTACGAGAAAACTGGAACACGAAGGCGGATCGACAGAGACAACACGCCTTTCGAGCGGGATATGGAACCAAACATATTGCCGCCTCGGAGAAGTCCTACAAGACGCCTACTCGAGAAAGATGGAGTTAATTTCGCTAGACCTCGCAGCTTAATAGAACTTGGACTCCATTGTTCTGAAGCAATTATGAAATGGGATATCAACGGAAACACTCTTGCGTTCTGTCGTAACTCTTTATGCAACCGGTCCTTTAAAGTTTCATCGGGAATAGTTCCTCCAAAAGCTTCAACGAAGAGACTGGGGTGCCGCAAGGGTCAGTGTTGGCGGTTCACTATTTTTGATAGCAATGAACAGCGTTCGAGTCGCTGCCTGCCAATATACATAATTTGTATACGCTGACGATATTCTCCTGGTAGTACGGGACACACCAGGAAGGAACCGAATAAGAGCGCAAAACGGCAGTCACCGCAGTACATCAATGGGCTATGTCAATGGGATCTCATGTCAGCAACCAAATCAGTTAGAGGCCACGTGTGCCAATATAACACGACTTCCGGCCCGGAATCAAATCGATGTCAAATAATCCTGAATAAAAGACGGTGAGAACACTTGGGGTCCAAATCGATTGAACTTATCTTCCAACAACATTTGACGGAGTTAAAGCAAGCTGCCAAACCAGGGTAAACCTAATGAAACCATCAGCAGGCCGCCTCAAAACCAACAACAGGAAAATCCGTCTTCGGGAAAGTTGATTGACAGTCGACTGTTATATGGAATCGAACTCACGTGTATCGGAGGGACAGAATCATCAAGACCTTGGCCCACATACAACAGCTATATTCGGATCATATCGGCCTCTTACCATCAACCCTGCGGAGTCGGACACCGAACTAGGAGTATTACCTTCAGACTCAGGGTACACTTCCATCACGAGTAAAGCGGCGAGCATTGCAGCCAAAACAGCAGGAGAAGAAGAACCTTTACTCAGAAAGGAAACAGCTTTACGGGTAATCTGCAACAAAACGCTACCGTTAATCTCCAAAGTTTTGGCACGGCGCTACTATGGGAACGACCACCTATCAAGGTGGAAACAAAATTAAAACAATTTTAAAAGGGATAATTCGGTAAACTAAGACAAGCAGTAACCGAACTATCCAAACTCGATACGCCAATTATGAGCATCGGTACACCGACGGATCGAATATCAGCCCGAGGCAGGCATTGAAAAAAGGAAGAAACTGCAGCCTCCTACAGCCCAAATCAGAATGTGTCGATCTTTCGGCAGAAGCGGCACTATATTCTTTGCTATATCACAACCAGCTGAGAAACCAATACTGATCCTGTCAGATTCAGCTAGTGTGATTTCGGCACTAGAGTCGTGTCACCAACCATCCATGGATCCAATCGATTATTGCCAACTCTCCAACATCTACAGTTTTCGCATGGGTTCCAGGACACCGTGGCATCCCAGGATGGACGCCGACATCCTAGCGGCGACAGGACACGGGAAGAACGTCTCACCGAAACGGTTCCCTCGGGGACAGTAAAAATGGATTTTAAATCTTTCCAAGAAGCGGGGAGGACAATGGTCCCAAACTGTGTACCCCAGCTTCGAAAAATTAAAGGCACTACAACGGCTTGGGAAGATCTGCTCTACGAGGAATCACAACAATACTATCAAGACTTAGAACCGGTCACGTAAGATTTGCTTATTCCTATGAGAAAGCCCTTTAGAATAACATGCAGCTCCTGTGACGTCCACAACTCAGTAGAACACGTTTTATGCAACTGTCCGCAATACGAGTTCCTCGAGGAACCTGTATGGACTAACAAACAGCATCAGAGAAACTAGGCAGAGACAGCATTAACATTGGAGCACTTTTCGATTTTCTCAAAGATGCCCAACTCTTACATCAAATCTGAGGATAGAGAGTCGGCTTTTTGGATTCGAGTAGTTTGTAACAACCCATTGCCCTACAACCAGACAGGAAGAAACCAGACATCGTACAAACCGTGAAGCACAAAACCAGCAGCCTGGGTCGGTGACGCCTGAACGCCAGGGCGCCCCAACCGAAGCTATCGGACGGAATGGGATCCCCCTGGCGTGCCCAGGAGCGATACGCCCTCCCAGCTTACACACACGGACACCAAACTAGGGTCGAACTTTGAAATGCTGAAGCAGCATCATCCTGCTTTTAACACCGCACCTCCTGCCTTCCGTTGCTATTTCATGGCCTCCACAAAGCCACATTCTACACCAAACATGCGAGAACAGAATATCTCTCGCCAGGACGATGACGGCCTGGACGCCAGGTCGCCCCCAACCGGAAGCTTTCGGGACCGGAATGGGATTCCTCCGGCTTTCTCGGAGCGATGCGTCCTCCCAGCGCGACAAGGACCAACGTCAATCCAGCGAGATAAATTCGAAATTCCACGAACGGTTGACTTACTGCGACAATTCAACGGTTAACCAGTTCACCGCCAAGGCTAGTGACGCTCTCACGATGCAGCATCCAGCACCAAACACAGCGACATCTGAATCTCCGAATTTGCTTGGGACGACGACGGCCCCTGGACGTTGGGTCGCCCCCAACCGGAAGCTCTTTGGGACCGGAATGGGATCCTCCGGCTTTCCAGAAGAAGAAACCAGACATCGTACAACCGTGAAGCACAAAACCAGCAGCCTGGGTCGGTGACGGCCCTGGAACGCTGGAGCCAACCGGAAGCTATCGGACCGAATGGGATCCCCTGGCGCCCAGGAGCGATACGCCCTCCCAGCTTACACAACATGGACACCGAACTCGAGGTCGAACTGAAATGCTGAAGCAGTAACATCCCGCTTTACAACACCGCACCCTCCTGCTTTCCGTTGCTATTTCATGGCCTCCAAAAGCCACATTCTACACCAAACATGCGAGAACAGAAATCTCCCTTGCTCGGGACGATGACGGCCCTGGGACTGCCGGTCGCCCCAACCGGAAGCATTTTCGGACCGGAAAGATCCTCTCGGCTTCTCTCGGAGCGATGCGTCCTCCCCAGCGACAAGGACCAACGTCAACTAGCGAGATAAATTCGACAATTCCACGGACGGTTGACTTACTGCGACATTCCAACGTTTAATTAGTTCACCGCCAAGGCTCCCATGTGACGTCTTCACCGATGCAGCATCCAGCACCAAACACAGCGACATCTGAATCTCCGAATTTGCTTGACGACGACGGCCCTGACTGTCGGGTCGCCCCCAACCGGAAGCTCTTGGGATGGAATGGGGATCCTCCCGCTTTCCAGGAGCGAAACGTCCTCTCCAGCACTCAAAGGAATCCTCCAGTACAGAAAACACACGGTGGAAACTAGTTTCGTGGTTACTGCCGACATCATTGACCTCAACCACTGACGTAATTCCGCAATCCAGAATTTAAACTGGTGGACAACTGGGAAATTATTTGCCAATTTCCACGACTAGTTCTTTTCGCTCGCCGGATTACTGCAACCTTCTTTTGAAAACAGCATTAAGCTTTGACGATCTTAACCACAAATCCAGCAACCTTGCTGGTGGACACACGGTTTTCTACAGCCCTCTCGCTGACGGCAATGCGCGATCATGGGGCGCTCCTGAACCGGAAATCCTGTTCAACCGAATCGGGATCGACTCCGACCTGACGCTCTTCAGCAATCCACCGCTCTCGAGCGCCTCATCACCAACGTCAAATGGAAGATAATCTGCTACAGTGTTAGTTGGAGCGGCCTCAACCGAAAGTCAGTAGGAAGCATGAGTGCACCCTCTGACTACACCGCAGACCGGCTAGGCCTGAAGTCTTTGTACTCCACAGTCGGAATTTACGCCATTATCTTGTTCCAGTAACAACAAACCAACCAAAATCAGACAACTTGTTTAGGGGACCTGCAGCGTTGTAGGTCAGATCCCACCTAGATAAGAAAACCGTAAAATTTCATGCCAAACACTGCCCACAACCAGATAATTTTGGACATCTGGTGACAACTTAGGCCTGAATCCTTTAGTACTATAGCATCCTCTGCAACATGCTCGTCCATCCGTTGGTTGGCTTACTGCCAACCCACTTCTCGACCCGTATTAATCGATTCAACATCCAGCATTTAGCGCAGCTAAATATCGGCCCAATCACCGCCGGGGACGACGACAGCCCCGGGACTGCCAGGTCGCCCCCAACCGGAAGCTGTTTGGGACCGGAATGGGGATTCCTCTTGGCTGTCCTGGGTGCGATACGTCCTCCCCAGTATCCCGGTCATCAGCATGGACCAGTAGACAAAGCTAGGTAGCTTATCATCGGCTGGCTTACCGCCAGGCAATATCGTAGTTGGTTGGATTACTGCCAACATTCCCGCGGTACCACTTTGCTAGTCAAATAGCTTTCACATCACACTAGTAAACTGAAAGCAACTACGGAACAACCGACGTCCAACGGAGGCAGAAAATAGGAGGAGGAGGCGGGGCCCTGGGACGCTGGGACGCCCTCAACCGGAAGGCAATCCAAACCGGAATGGGGTACCCTCCCGGCCTACCCGGGGCGACGCTTCCCTTCTTACCATCGGACAGCAACGACTCAAAACCAAGCACAACCTACATTACGATCGAGCGACAGAAGATTTCAACATGGAGGAATGGGGAAGCCAGTGTTCCGGGAGCACCGGGTCGCCCCAACTGAAGCTTATGGGGACCAGCATGGGGACCCTCCGGCTGCTTTTCCCCGCATACAGGCTTCCTCACACGGACTAGGAAACCAGGATAAAACCTGATTATGGAAATTGGTTTTCCGGGTCGCCCCCAACTGGAAGCCATGGGACCAGCAGGGGATCCTCCGGCTCTCCATTGATATCCTTAAGACGACAAAACGAATCCATCTGCAAGCCTAAAATCTTATTGAAACTAATAATTATACCTAAAAACTCACCGACAGCCAATCCAGCACCCGACCTGGTTCTGGTTGTTTATTAAGGGATCAGCACCTGACCTGACCCAGCTGATAACCTCTACATACGTCCGGCAGCACCTAAAAGGGAAGAAACAAGATGAACCATCGATATTTTCAACCGACCCCATTGGAACCAACTCACCCATTTTCATCCCGTTCGGGGATGGAACCGAACAGTCATCTTTCTTCGATCCGCTGCGCCGATGCCCAATGCCCCAACCAACGTAAGTTGATGAAGGGCCCTCGGAGTCCGATGCGACGACACCCTAAGGCGATCAGGATTTTCATCGTTCGCTGTCGCATCGCGGAACTTGGGCACCGTCGGTACTTGCCGACTAGGGTCCAGCCTCCTATACAGGATCGGGCGGAATCGATCCTCTGGAACGCCAACCGACGACACATCCTTGAACGTAACTGCTGCTTTAATACGGACCGTATTGCTCCCACCAAACAGGGGGATTCTTCTCGTCGAGACAGAACTCCTCAAGCCGCCGCAATGAACATGCTTCGATTCTTCCACCAGCGATGAACGCAGAGTTCCAAGGGTCTGGACACGGACCGTAACTCTACCCCTAGGAAAGAACATTGACGCCAGTATCTGCTTGCTCCCGGCTATATTCGACGTCCTTTGGTAGCGGAAGATGCCCAAACATCAGCTCGATTTCCTCCAACCAAAGCGAACCTGAAACAATTAAAAAAGAAAACCAACGTTAGATCACTTCGAGGGATATAGAGTAAACACAACATCAAAATTCAAGCCACTACAAAGCAAAACTTCAACCCAGCCCACTTCGATTATCACCAAAAGGAATACAAGGATTAATTTTGGAAATCAACCATCCATCACTATCTTCCAAAGCATCAACATCATCCTCAACACAAGTCATCGAGCGGTTTTGGAAACAAAACATTACCATCACCAAATTAGTATCAACAACCTTCAACTCCGGCAACAGCCCTGATCACCCATCCACGGCCGACGATCACCTTTAGCACAACACCACAACCAAAACCGTCCAACCATATAAAACAAAACGACCGTCCCCCACTCGAGCAATCTAAGCAATAAAAACAAATACCCCGTTATAACTCCGGCCGCCTTCCGCCGGAACCTACACCCCACAAAACCCTGTAACGCCACCACACGACACTTCATCACCCCTGTCTTTGTTTTCCGCACATAAAACCATGCAACTAGATCGCCCCAAACCGATGCGAATAGACAGAATCACTAGCACTACGACAACAACTGCGGGGGAGGTAACCTCAATTCGGCACGAGGTTCTACTCCCAAACTAAATTCCCCATCTCTTTTCTGGAATCTCACCTGTCACACCAGCTTGCCTCTCAACTTCCCGTCTGGAAGTTTACCCTGTCGGATCGCTCACTTTTCGATCCCCAAAACGCTAAAACGACCTAATCAGCCACCTTTTTTAAAAAAACTCCGCGCTCGCACTATACAAGTTAGCAAAAAGAAAACTCACATGAACTACTCTGACAGCTGTCAAGGTAAAGTCACACGATAAAACAGAATTACCCATTTGTCCCTGTTTATACCTTCAATTGGTAACCAATGTCTGTCAGATCGCCACCTAGTGGCCAATAGCGGAAAATCCATACCCCAGCAAAGTTCTGTTAGATTTCAGTTTGTCCAATGTTAGTCTTAAAATCGATTAAACATAAGAACAACTGTTTTAACAATTAGGCATTAAGGAAACCAAAGCAAAGCAAGGCGAGACCCCTAGGTTGGGCTCGAAGAGACCCTTCCGGCTTCCAATAATCACGTGATGAACTTATTAATAATTATAAAAATCACGCAAAGTAATTAAAAAAAAAAAACATGCACCAGCCACTGAAATTAACGCCTTCCAAATCCCGCCAAGCAGCGGAGAAAACTTCAACAGAGCATTCACATTAGCGGAGCTTGAATTTGCTTTAAAAGGGAAAGGCAAATCAGCTGGTCCGGATAATCTAGGCTATCCCATGCTAAAACACCTGCCAATCGACGGTAGGTTGGTACTGCTAGACACCATTAACAAGGAGTGGTCATTAGGTACCCTTCCAACTGACTGGAAAACCAGCTATGTGATCCCTATACCAAAGGCACAAGGCCCATCCAACGAGGCCGACAATTTCCGGCCCATTGCACTAACCAGTGTGGTCTCCAAAGTGATGGAGAGAATGGCCAACAGAAGACTCGTCGAATTCCTGGAAGACAATGGCCATTTGGACTACAGGCAGCACGCCTTCCGGCCAGGTAGAGGTACAAGCACCTACTTTGCCGCACTTGGTGAAATCCTGGAAGAAGCCAGAAGCAAATCGCATCACATCGAATTAGCCTCTCTCGACCTTTCTAAGGCTTACAGTCGCACATGGACTCCAGATGTACTGAGCAAACTGAAATCCTGGGGCATCACTGGAAATATGCTGCAGTTTATTAAAAACTTCCTGTCAGACCGTACGTTTAAAGTCCTAGTAGGCAACCAAGAGTCCAAATTAGTAAAGGAGGAAACAGGAGTCCCACAAGGCTCGGTCATCGCGGTGACACTATTCATGATCGCGATGAATGGTGTTTTCTCCAGACTGCCAAAAGGGGTATACATTTTGGTCTATGCAGACGACATTGTTCTGATCGCTACCGGAAAACACCCCAAACCCACTAGAATAAAATTACAGGCTGCAGTCAGGGAAGTGGCTAGATGGGCCGGCTCGGCTGGCTATAGAATGTCCGCTGACAAATGTGCAAGAACACACATCTGCGATCATAATCACCGACCCCCACCACAACCTATCACCATTGAAAATTCCCCCATCCCCACCAAAAAGACGATCAAAGTCCTGGGCGTCACGGTAGACAGACGATTGAATTTCCGTGACCATTACAATCGAGTCCGAAACGACTGTAAAACTAGAATAAATGCTGAAAGTGTTTCAAGAAAGAGATCAGAGTGATCGTCTTACACTGCTGCGAGTGGCTAATGCAGAATCAACAGCAGACTACTTTAGGCTTGGAACTAGTTCCCAACCTCCAGGAATTCATCTCAACTCTCGGCCCG
The DNA here is from genome assembly GCF_024139115.2 of Armigeres subalbatus. NCBI lineage: Eukaryota > Metazoa > Arthropoda > Insecta > Diptera > Culicidae > Armigeres > Armigeres subalbatus. The sequence continues at coordinate 1,111,245 of NC_085140.1, forward strand.
ACACAACAGGGCTCTGAATCATCTCAGGCTTCTCCATTCGACACTCACGGACAGCGTGTGCGAGGCGGAGAACTACCTTCCGTAAAAGCCCAGCCAACCCTGTAAACAGGTTAGCTACTTGAGCGTACCAAATCAAATGACAACAGCTGCAGATTGAAGGACCTAGCAATGAAGCTCTGGATAAATTATAAGAAGAAGATTCCAGAATTGCAGGCTCCGCCGACTGGGGACAAGAAGTGAATAAAAGTAGCCCCAAGGTAGATTCAATGAAAAGAACTTAAAAGAACCCCAATAAGACCCAAGGCAACACTATTCAGAAACCATTGAGACTAAGTACCGGATGCAGAAATACGTTTCAATGATGGATCAAAGGCAGGTGGCAGAGTCGGTATGCATACATCAGACACAATAGACGATCTCATCGATTGCCGGATCAATGCTCTGTATTCTGCTCGAGACAGCAGCCATCTTCCGGCCATGGCCTTCCAACAACCAGACACGCTAATAGCATCGGACTCGCCAGTGTATTGGCCGCCCTGGAATCACCAAGAAATAAACACCCCTGGGTCCAGGCCATGACACCTTGCAAACAACAACACCCACCTTTATATGGATCCCAGGACACTCGGGATAAGTGGTAATGAATACGCTGACACACTCGCAGACCTCGAAGAAACAATCCTTTCTGATCCAAGTACCAGCCAAAGACGCGAAACACTGGGTGAAACTGAAATCTCCGCAGCCTGGGCCAATGACTGGTTTCAGCAAAGGAATCACTGTCGGATGATAAAAATTCCACTCTACCTGGGAACGACCAACGAGGGCCGGAGAGGTGGTCCTATCCCGCCTTCGTACAGGACACACTAATGCCACCCACAATCTGGGTGGGGTTAGCCACCGACTACATTGCCAGGCATGTAATTGCGTTTTATCTGTTAGCCATATATTTAGCACCTGTCCATCTTTCCATGCTGCCCGAGAGGCCAACAATATATCCAACGCCTACACTGCCCTAAGGAATGACCCGGTTGACGAAAGGAACACGATAAACTTCCTGAAGGACGCCCGGCTTTTCGACAAGATTTGAAGACGACCCGGCTAACCCTCCCCGACCACCCATCCGAACCAAGTAGAAACCCCAATAATGATGACAACCTGGCTATCCCCGCAAGACAACCCCCCGGAAAATAGGACACAACACCGAACCCACGCAAATGATGAACGTAGCATCCCAAATAGGACTTCGACTGGATTGTGAGCCAACCCTGGCAGGTTTTTTCTTTAGTAACAACAAAAATGAAACGTATTTCTCTTCAATTTAAACTCTAATCATTTATTGGCACCCTTCTGGTTCGCATCAAGCTAGAATTTGTAATTTATTGGGTACCCTTCTGGTCCCATCGAGTGATATTAGAATAACAAATTTATTATTGTAATTAATTAATGTAAAAACTTCATTTGCAAGAGATGAGCCAGCCTAGGGCTGAAAATCTCTTTAATAAAGATAAAAAAAAAAAAAAACCTCCATCGTCCATTTCCGACTTCACCAAATGGTCCGTCGCAGCACAGCTGCCATCCCACGGTCTAGGTGTCCCGGCCGTCGCGCCTTAGATGGTGTCCGAGGAAACTCGGCGTGCGGTTAATGAGGCGAAAAGCCCTTCGGGCTTTGAGGTTAAGTCCCAACCACTCTAGGCCTGACGCCTCAGATCTGTATAAGGAGAAACACGAGTGGATCATTATCAGGAAGCAAAACTCAAGCAATGGGAGGATTTCATCGATAGCACTCCGTCCCAAACCTCCGCCGAACTTTGGAGGCGGGTAAACGTGATTAGTGGAAATCGAGGGTTCTCCAATCCACCTCAGTGGGCAACGCACAATCTCTGACCCTGCACAAGTCGCGAATGCTCGGCGACTATTTTGCTTCCCTGGTAGCTGTTTTCAGTACCCAGCAGACTTCAGAGAAACATCACTTCTCAATCTTCACCTCAAACCACTCTTATTCCGCGGACCCCTGGCCGCCTGCTGAACCACCCTTCTCAGCAGGAGAGTTGGCCCACGCGCTCGCAAGGAAGGGAACTCATCCGGGCCGGATGAGTTGGGGTATCCCATGATCAAACGGCTCTCTCCGGCCGCGAAGGCCCTTTTTCTGAACCTCGTCACAACATTTGGGAAACCGCACTTTTCCTGACGAGGAGGAAAAGCTATGTCATCCCCATCCCGAAGAGTAGTGTAACAGCCGCGACGCTTCCAAATTTAGGCCAATTTCTGACCTCGTGCGCGCCAAAACTGGAAAGGATGGTTAATCGGCGGCTTAGGGAAAACTGAAGCGGACGGAAGGTTAGGCCATCGTCAACACGCTTTCCGCCCAGGATATGGCACCAGCACCTATTTTGCCAACCTGAGTGTGCTCCAAGAGGCGTACGAGGAAGGCAAGCATGTTGACCAGTGTCACTTGACATCGCCAAAGCTTTCAGCCGACCTGGACCCCATGGTCCTCAGAAAGCTACAAGACTGGGGATCACTGGCAACATGCTTGCATTCATCAAAATCTCTCTCGACGAACCTTCCAGGTGCTCATCGGGCACTGATCAACGAGTATCCGAAGAAACCGGCGTCCCAAGGGTCGGTCCCAGCGGTAACATTTCCTTATCGCCATGGACGGGTTTTCAACTCTCTCCTGCAAATGTTCACTGATTTAGTACGCAGAGACATCCTGTTTCGTTAAGTACTCGGAAGAACCAGAATTAGAACCAGCGGCAGTTACCACCATTCTTCGGTGGCTTCTTCCGTCGGTTTGTACTCAACGCTAGAAATGTCCGGGGAACGTGAGGGCGGACAGCTAGGGGCTTCCATTAAACTCGGCTCGAGGCCATCCTCAACCGGAAGATCGTCCGTCTGGTGGAATCGACCGAAGTTTCTTTTACCGCATTTCCGAGCGGTTAGAAGCCTGCAAACCCTGCGTTAACCTAATCAAACCTCTCCAAAAGCACCGCACCAACAACAGGAGCACGAGGCTTAACGTCGGGCAAGCCATCATTGAAGCCGCCTGCTCTATGGCCTGAGCTTACGCCCTGCCTAGAAGCCTAATCAACATCCTATCGCCCGTTTTTAACAGCTACGTCCGGACAGCTCTGGTTTACTCCGTCCACCCCTGCTGAAGCTTCGTGTTGACGCTGGCATCCTCCCTTCCGGCACCGTATCTTAATGGCCATCTGCCGCAAAGCCGCCTCTTTCGCAGCCTCTATCAGGTGATGTCAGGATCCTCTCCTCGATTAGGCTGACCGGATCCCGAGAAGTGTAGCCGGTACCAGTCTCCCAGTGGCGGGGCACTGGCACGGAGCGAGGTCTTGACGCCCTCAGTAAAAATCGACGCACCATCGCCTCGCGGTTCAAAGGGAGACAACACTGAAACCTGAGGTCCGTTTCAGAACTGCTCGCAACAGTTTCCGGAACAGCGAATCCGGTACACTGATGGTCTGTGATCCAGCCGAGGAGTCGGCTTGAGTCTACGGACCAACTCCAGGTCTGAGAGCTCGCCGCCAGTGCAACATCTTTCCGCTGAAGCAGCGCTGCTTTGTTGGCCACCACCCAGCAAATAAACCAATCGTGGTCCCCACCGATTCTGCAAGCGTGGTTTCTGCTCAAAGCGAGACTAAGCACCCCTGATCCAGGGAATACTTGAATGATACCAGGCACCACCTTTGCCTGGATCCCGGCCACGGTATCAGGGGAAAAACGAAGCTGACGCCCTGGCTTGTGTCGGACATGAAGGCCTGTTATACACCGTTCCGTCCGCTGGCCGACGTTAAGAAATGGACGAGCGTCGTCGGCCAGGACTGGGCCTGATAGGAACAGCAACAGGTGGCTCTTCATCAGGAAAATCAAACCACAGACTCCTGGAATGAACCAGCCACCAGAAAGAACAGCAGGTCATCTCTAGACCTGAACTGGCCACACAAGTGTTCTACAATTTTGGGGCCCTTTCCCCACTTGTGAACTATGGACACGGAAAACAGCGTAGAGCACTTCATCTGTCGGTGCCCCAAATACTACCCCCGAAACCTCTACGGAATACAGGTAGCATTACGACTATGGATGACGAAGCTGCAATGGCCGCCATCTTTTGCTTCCTGAAGGATGCCCGTTTATTCCACGAGTTTAGGATCCGACAGCTCACAACATGAAGCCTCGGAATGAGGCCTTTATATCAGGGAACGGGATTTCCTAAATATAAGACCACCAGCGAACATTGTTCGTTTCGGCTGGGGCTTCACTTCCCATTCGTAACCGTACTCGCCAAACAACAGACATGCCATGCCAATTCGCATTCGAATTTTTTCCACTCCTTTATTGAAGGACATCGATAAAAGCCTTCGAGCATTTTTCAGTCTCTCCGAATTTTTCGATTCTGAATATCGTCACACTCAACAAGTGGCGTTCTGATCCTTTCATCGAAGAAAGGTCGAAAATAAAAGGATCTCTGTCAAATTGGCAAATATTGGCGAGGACTTAACGGATAAGGCCTCAACTGCAACTTCAACCCTTCAGGGCAAAATTACACCGGAGAACAGCGCATCAGTAACATCACAGCAGAACATCCCAACACGGACCTCACAGGAACCAGGGAAGATATTTAAGGAAGGCAAAGGAAGTGAACCCACAGGACTGACTCAGGACCAAAATGACCCTATCCACGTCGATCACCCTATTTAACTCGGATTGTGTACCATCGTCTTAAGTGTCTCTGTTTTATTTTATTTGTTTTCATCTGTGCATACGTTTTTATCATTTCACTTTAACGCAAAATTTTAAAATGTTAGGATTAAATAGTTAATAACAAATGGCGATGCCCTTGGCTGGCACGAGGGCGGCCCTCCGGTCGACCCTTCTTATATTCTGCACTCTAGCACCATCGGCGGGACCAGTGTGCCCGCAAAGGAACTCCTCCAGTTCCTTTCATCCCTGTGTTGAACTTAACTTAGAATTAAAAAACACATTAATGTAAAAAAAAAAAAAAAAAGCGAGAGTTAAACCTTTTTCCTTGCTCGGACGATGACGGCCCTGGACCGCTGGGTCGCCCCAACCGGAAGCTATTTCGACCGGAATGGGATCCTCTCGCTTCTCGGGTGCGATGCGTCCTCCCCAGCGCCCAAGTAACTCCAACCCGGCGAAATAACCCTGCAATCCGGTCGGCTTACTGCCGAAATTTCACGGACGGTTGGCTTACTGCGATTCAGCGGGCGGCTCACTACCGCCAACATCTTCATGTGATGTCAACCCAATTACGTGGGCCAATCATGGCCTCATCCGCTCACCCACAGCAACCAGCACTACAACTCTTTTCCCGCAACCAGAAAACTCCATATCCGGCCGCGAACGGCTTCAGATTTTTCCTGGGTATAAGACCCACGGATGGCCATGCTAAATTAATTGGAAGTTTCTAACACCATAACAATGGCCTTTATCAGCACCAAATCGACAGTTAAGAATACGGCGCCTACTGGCCAAAACAGCGTAACAAAATCTTTTCTATCTGTTGGTCTCCACCGACCGAACAACTCATCACCCAATACTCCGTTATTAGAGTTTTTTGCCGCAAGTTCGCGACAAATACTACACCAGCAACACGACGCCTGCTTCGAAAGAGAACCAAACCCGAATTACCAGGGCGCCCCAACCGGAAGCAGTCTGGGACCGGAATGGGGATCCTCCGGCTTCTGGGTACCCTACTTTCGACTATATCATCGTCAAAATTGCTTTATGCTTCGTGGATCGCTCATTTTGGCAAACCGACAGACCAGTCAACTGTAATCGGTTCAACTCAGCAAGCACTTAGCGAACCACGACCAGTTTTTCGACACCAGCGCAGGAGTTTTCGGCCCAGGTTTGCTGGGGCGCCCCCAACCGGAAGCAGCTGGGACCGGAATGGGGATTTCACCCGGCCTCCTGGGCACGATACATCCCCCACAATCTAGAGACCCAAACTCTAAACCGCCGCAACTCGAATTGCATAAAATCAAAGCAACAAAGTTACACGCTGATGCGTCTCTGAACCGGTTTACCGAATGTCAAAATCACCGAACTACCACTTTTACACCCGCAAACCCAGTTTATTTACTGGTGGACAATTATTGGATTGCTACTAGTGTAGCCACGAAAAATAACCTGAGGCATCACACTTAGGTGACTGATTTTGACACCGGCTTTAACCTTTTTCATCGCAAGACAACCTGATCACCGTTACCGTTTAACCGCCGCAGCTTTTAACAACGTGCTGTCCCTATCCATCCTCTGGTCAACCGATTAGTATAGCACACGTGATGTCAGGGCGTTCTCGAACCGGAATCCCTCGCCAAAACGGAAACCGGACTCGGAGGATTGACCCTGGCACAAATGAACGACAAGAATCGACTGGACACGGACTGCAAAACCAAATAAAAAAGAAGGGACAGTTGACCGGAGGTGCGGACGACCCAACGAAAGTCGTTGAATCGGCATGGGGACTCCTACGGCCGTCCTGGAAGCAACTCATCGCTACTCAGCTTCAGGATTAGTCTGCTTTTCTATTCAAATATGCAGAATTTGAGGCCATCAACTCTGATTGGCTGTCTACATCTCCGTCTCATCAATCCAATTCAAACCGATTAGGATCTGCCTCTGGGGAACGAAGCTACAACCTGCGATGAGGAGGGAGGAAAGGAGTGGCCCTGGGACGCTGGAACGCCCTCAACCGGAAGTTGTTGGTCGGAATGGGGTTCCTTCTGGCCTTCCCGTTGGTCCTCCTCCCCACCTTGGACAGCTACATCCAGCAACCGGACAAAACATCACACCACGAAGAACGGACTGGCGAAGCCTCAGAAACATTGACACGGCCCCAACCGAAAGCTGGACCAATGGTGCATGGTGTCCCTGTTTGCGCCTGAGTGCGATCTGTCTTCCACGGTAAAACTGACATCGATCATCGAAAAGGAACATCACCTTGAATACAAGCCACAATTAGGGGAACCGAACCAACTACAACCAAATCATCCTCGATCTGACAACAGGGACGTATGAGAATATGGGAATGACGGCGGCATCGGAAATCGAGGCCCCAACCGAAAGTTGGACCGAATCGGCATGGGTGTCCCTGTCGGTGCGCCTGAGTGCGGTGCGTCTTCCCATGGTGAAGCTGCCACCGTCAATCGGAAAATGGACAAGCATCTTGAAAACATACAACAAAACAACCAAAGCACAGTCAGCAGCAAACCATCCACCGGTAATTGATGGATAAGACAACAGGAGCGGCGGCTGCCCTGAGGAACACGACTCGACCCCAACCGAAAGCTAAAAGGGACCGGAATGGGGACCCTGGTCGGCATTCCTTTCGGGCAACCCGCCACCCCCCGAAAAATGGACTTAACAGAACTCACCAGTTGGTGGCCTTCGGATCCTTCTCGAAGTCCCTCCTCGACCAGGCCTAGTCGAATTTTCCTGCCAATCATCGAACCTAAAACGGGAGGAAAAGATGAAACAACTGCCCTACAATTGGACCATTTGGAACGAATCTCACCTTTTCCACCTCCTGGTGTTGGGACCAGACGGGATTGCTTTTCTTCTGCCGGCTGCCGATGCCCAATGCCCAAACCAATTTGATTGATGAAGGGCCCCCGGAAATGTGATGCGCTACACCGAAGGCGACCAGGGATTTTGCATCGTCTGCAAGCCGCACCACGGGGAGTTTGGCACCGTTGGCATACGCCAACTATGGTCCAGCCTCCCAATGGGATAAGCAGGACCGATCCTCCAACCAGCCAAGCACGCAATGCACCACCGTCTATCCTATCCGCAGCCGATCACTCCGACCCACAAGGTACAACGAGGCCCCAGCACGTCAACAGCATCGCAACATCGCCTGCCCCTCCACCGCAACGTAAACAGAAGCCGCTTTTATCTGTCTTTTTCCTTGCCAAAAACGCCTTGAATCCAGCCGATTCCTGAAGTTTGTGTATCCTGAAAACAGAACAAAAATACTTATTACCTCAAAGCCGCAGCAATGTAAACAACGAAACATCTTTTCCCAAACAAATTCCAACACCACCGGATCAACGATTAGAACTCAAGTCCAAAAATTGCCGATAAACCACAAAACATTCTTAAGCAGTATCATCGAACCCAACCCATTCATCGAAGCAACGAAGAAAAAATTTTTCCGGCGCGAAAAGTTTTTTCACCGGCAAATCACCACACCACGCATCTTTCCAACCAGAAACACTACCTCCACCGCTTGCCCAGCCGAAATTACACCAAACCACCTTTCTTCGGATTTATCCCGCTAAGCTGCGCTTCCAGCCTTCGGGAATTTTGCCCGTGGGAGCACGAAAAACCTACAATCACACCACAAATATGTTGACAATAAAATGCCCCAAAAAACCCGTCTCCAACCGGCCGCCCTCCGCCGGTTAAACACTTCACAATTTTATAAAACTCACCCACGACACAGTCAGTTGTTCCTGCATTTCTCTTTCCACCAATTACACGTCGAAACCAATCACGAGAAAACCGTACAATCGCGGCAAGTAAACTGACAAGCAGAGAAGGAAACGCAACTGATGACACCGGAAGCGTCTCAGTTGACAAGCAAATTCACCCAACCATCGCCGTCAACAAGATTGTAGACTTCCAGAATAGAGACGCGCGTTTTTTAACCGTTTGTTAGGAAATATTTTCTGCTTCAAAATTATTACCGATAATAAGCGGTGTTTTTTCCACAAGTACAGTTGCCATCTAGGAAGGACAACGTTTATGAGTAAAAACCAGATGAAGGCAACAAACCACGGCATCAGGGCTCCCAAAATTAATCCACCTTTTTGCCACACGAACTTTCCTATCACTCTATTGAAAACTAGTTTGAGTAGACTCAGGGTCTGTCCCTCAATAATATCCCATTGTAACGTCCCCTAAAGATTCTTAAACAGTAGACTGGCGTTCTTAAGCGTATTTTTAAGGCTAGTAAAGTCAATACCGAAATTAATAATTTTAAGTAAAACGTCTCCACAATTAAAATTAGCGCGACCCCACGGTTGGCGAGGGGATTTCTCAAACCCCACCAATCAATAATAACGATGAACTTATTGTACACATAAAAATCACGATAATAAAGATACAAAAAAAAAATAGTCGGGGCCCTGCCGTGGACGCTACACCCAACCGGAACTGGCGGACAACCCCGGCGCTCGGACGCCATCCCTGCCATAACGGACCCAGCATCTTCGAGGGACTTGTGGAGTCAAGCGCAAAGCAGTCGGCGTTCTTGGGACGCCACATCTTTCCCCAACGGACGACGCGGATGCAAGAACAGTCAAGCGCAAAGTCTCAAGTGTCGCAGCTGCGGACGAAGCTTTCTCCATTAGGGCCGGAGGCAACGTCAGCGGAGTTGTATGACATTCCAGCAAGAAAAGGTATGGATCCAGCAACCATCCTTCCTGGTCCTTCAAGACGCTCCTGCTCGCCTCCTGAGGCACCAGTTGCTGATCAAGGCGAGGGACCTGCTCCCGGAGGAGCTCTGGGGGAGCACACCCCACCAAACCCATGGTTTAACACCACTTTTGCCCGTCGCCTCCCCCATCTCCGCCGGTTGTGGGTTCCGGACCTGCGACCCCAGCCAACCGCCTTCCGGTTCCAAGCAATCCACCACTGCAAGCACAACTACAGTCAGACCGCCGAACGCCCGCAAACCACGCTGACAGTGGAAATCAACGGCTTCCACAACAACATCACCGATCTGGAGCTAGTGGTCAACGAACCCGTGGTGATTGCTTTGCAGGAAATCCACAAGATTACGCCGACGCCATGGACGGGCCCTCGGCGCTGCCAAATGGTGCAGCAAAAGCAGCAATATACCGCTCCGTTGCGATTGGAGTGCTCGAAGACATTCCATCTTCCGAACTTACCATCGACGCGGAGTTCCCATGGTAGCAGTCAGACTGGGTGGTCTTTCCCAGTAACGGTTGCCTCGTTTACATCCCCAACGAAAAGATTCAACCTCCAAGGCAAATTTGCGAACATCCTGAGAAGCTGCCGGAGCCGATATCGTACTAGGGGATGTGAATGGCTACCATTCTGCGTGGGAAGTCGCTCCAACAACAAACGAGGAAGCAGCATACTCAACGCAGCCACCGACACCGGCCTGATAGTGCTCAATGATGGCACCCCAACCTTCCGCAGAGGGAGCGATTTGAGTCAACAGATATTTCTCTCGGTCCAGCTCGGTCACAGATCGGCTCCTGTGGGTCACGGACGGCGACCCCGAGAAGGATCATGCCCATTTTCTGAGCTCAACAGCGTCCCAACCGGAGTCTCCTGAAGACCGCGATGGATCTCGACAGGCTGACGGAGAGTACCAACAGCAAATCGAAAGAGAACTTGAAGAGCACCTCCATCCACAACAGTCGAACTGTCTGACATCATCTTCCGTGCGGCACAGTCCACCATTCCGCAAACCAGCACCAATCCAGGACGACGAACCCACTGGTGGTGATAGCGACGCAAGTAAACTTCGTCGCAAAACGCTAC